>NW_026252352.1:0-202377 GCF_025094135.1 Mucor mucedo | reverse complement strand
TTAAATGCATATTAAAAAAGCTCACGGCTTTTGGCACCGTTGCTACGGGAAAATGCCATCACTGAATCCTTATCAATATTCTTACATCCCACCCTTTTTTTCTCTCCCTTTGGCAGCTTGTACCACAGTAGTAGTAGATAAGGAGAGTTATCTACTATGGGTTTGGCAGTGCGACTCAGTCTCACGACACACTCTATTTTGATTCCCAGATGAAATAATTTTTTTTTTTAAAAATAAAAAAATCTTGTTGGTTATTTTCAATAACAAAATGCATTTAATAGGGGGTTTCATTAACTATTTCTCATTCTCATGATTTTTTCTCATAAATTTAATCAGCCAATAACATTGCTTCAATTTTTGAGAAATATAATTTTTCTGAGCAAGATTTTTCTTTCTCAAGATGAGAAAATATTTCTTGAGAAAATGAAAATAATTAATGAAACCCCCTAATACTTCCTCCGTCATCTGTAAATTATACAAAATATTATTCTGTTGGATAAAAAAAAGATTGAGTACATTCGGGTGATTTAATGTGACGACTCTCACTTTGACGGATGGTGTATCTGCCCTGCCGATGTAGGGATTTTAATTTCAATTGACCAATAGGAAGTGAGATGTAAATATTCATACTTCAACAACGAATATGGATATGCCCGAGTGTCATTATGTTTGTCTTTTTTTAAAAAAAATGTACAGGGAGGTTAAGCAAACGTTTGTTTAGTCGGAGGTTTTTCAAAACCGTCAAAAGTTCTCTAATAATCTTGCATGGAAGCTGTGCTTTTTTTTTTCTTTTTTTCTTTTTTTCTTTTTTTAGAAAACCGAAAACATTTTTCTTCGCTTTTTTACTTTGTTATCTCTCAATCACCCTAATACTACCATCCTTGTTGAGACATTATATGAAGACATGTATACACATAACAGGTTTATTACATTCCTGCGATCAGATGACAAGATAAAAAGACGAAAAATGATTAACAATCTACAGCATACTTCATCTACCAGCAGTTGCCTGTTTGTCAGAATCAAACACTTAGCAGCATATTTGGGCGTTTGTGTTGGTGCCATCATCTTGATCACTGGGATTGACGTGTGACGGGTCGAAGCACCATTTGGCTCATTACCTCCCTCAATGCCAAGAATTGCTTCTGTCCATTGCAAGGCTTGTGCGAAAAATAAAAAACAACGGAGCCAACAAACTATTATTGATTCGTCACCTTTCGTAAACTATTAAAAGAGGAGTGAGTTAGCTATTTACGTTATACTATCGCGTGTTACTAACTTCTGACATAGACTGTAGAACATGACATACTGGTTTCCACGCGACGCTTTTTTTGTATACCATCTATAAATTTGAGTCACATATACAGCCGATCCCTTCCACATGCGTGCAGTCTTTGTAATCGTATGCTTGTCTAGTGTGAACTGTAGATCAGAAAGCGGGTGTCATTAGTATTTGTCTAAAGCCTTCATGATCACCTCTTATTCAACACCTTCTATCAACAAATTCGATGACAATAACTCGACTGGTCAAAAAGGCTCGCACAATGGACTTCCCTCAGTATTGTCTGGGCTTGATTCACCATCATACGGTCTTGTTGTGATTAAACTTAACATATACTCAATATCTATAACCCTCTCAACACAAGCCCGAAGTGGAATTTTTCGATAATATTACTAGAGTTTTTTTCACTTTGTCTATTAGATCTGATCAGTTTGGAATATTTTCTTACAGTACGCTCCATGGATCTTGTAGAGTAAGCACGTAGAGGACCTTGTTTTCTGATAATAAGCGGAATATGGATTAAATAGTCTTGAACTGGTTGAAATACGGCACACGATAGGCTCTTATGACCCATCTGTTCAACAAGAAATTCATGCAAATCTTGAAATCATTTGTAGAAAGTTGAATAAAGGGGGTGAGTATCAAAGTATTATGGCAAGCATCCTTATTTCGTTTTACTTACGTTTTCATTCTGATCAGAGTTTGTTGTTAAACCTCCCATTTCAATGCAAGACCGAACCGTTTTACCAGCGAAATGAATGCATATTGGAGGTCTGGGTTGGAAGGTGTAGGATGATGAATTTTGGAACAACATATAAAAGAAAGTCAAGCCAATGTACGGCACGAGTCTCATATGTTCTTGCTATCAAGTTATCGAAACTACATCAAAACAATGCTAGTATGTATTTTCTTGATTGCTTAATGGCGTTGCCTATTTCTATTAACTTGGGCTTTGGGATGAAAAAAGGATAGCCGGTTTTACTCTGGGTCAGATCGACAACTGAATAAAAAAGCATTATTTTTTTGGAAATATCTACCATGATGAAATCGTACACAAGCTTACCAATACCTCTAGCTATCAAATGTAACTCAACCAATGCAAAAAAAAAAAAAAAAAAAAAAAAAAAAAAAAAAAAAAAAAACTATGAACCCGAAAACGAAAGAAATTCCCTGAGGATGCTTGACTGATGTATGTTCGTAGCCTTGACATTTAAATAAGCGTAATTACATCCAGAGTAGTTAACTAATAATTTTAGCTTACAGGATCGTTTTGCTTGAAATCGGATGAAGGTCTTAAAGATCCGAAACTATCGTCCAAGTACATCCCCCCCATGTCGATTGTCTGCTGCTGTCCTTTAGTTCCACAAAATCTGCAGCTGAACGGGATTGTATGGGATCCCACATGTGCCCTATCGGCCCACAGCAGAAATGTCGCCGGAAGCCAATACTAGGTATACCTTTGCTCATTTTGTTTGATTATCATCCGATGAACCGAGACGTCCTTCAATTCCATAACAATATGCATCAAAAACAAATCCAAATCCTTTCGTTTCTTTTTTGGACCTGGAAATATGGCTAGTTGTAGCAAGTATGCATCCGAATATTTAACAAGGAGTAATATTAATTTATATTATTATCTTATAGGAAATGAATAAATAACTAATAGAAGGGTAGAAGTTGAAGATAATTGCGTGGATATAGCATGAATTGTCTTCTGTTTGTTGCGGTTAGCGAAACCATCAGTATAGAAAGAGATAGGAATGTCATCTGGATTGGTGAATTCATTTGAATTGACAAATTCCTTGTAATCTTGACCGTTGAAAAAATCACCGATTTCAACTTGACTTGTTTCCCTGTTCGCTCTATACTGCATAAGATCCCTCGTTTTTTGTTTCTGCAAGCATTTGTAAAGCGTATAACCGACGGAACATTGATGGTGGTGGTTATTGCAGGTGCCTGATCATTCTGATTCTTGTTTCTGAATTCATTGCAATGCGGACAAGTTCGCTCATCACCGTCAATTACAAAAAGCGTGCATCCGGTTTTTTACAAGTTTCATACTCATAACCTCAAATAGTCGACTTGGACTTGCCTAATGCATTAATAATGTCACCCTGGGATACTTTAGCACATGGCTCTGTTTCGTTTTAATAGTATGCTTAGATAACAGGAATTTTCACAGTAAAGATGTATGTATACCTTCTATTACTTGATTGTTGATTGTGGTCTCTAATAACCGTATTAATCAATCTTACCAGTTCTCTGTATCCGGGTTGAGAAATTTCATTCTCGTCAAAGCTGGATACTAAAAAAAAAAAAAAAATTGCTTTGATAAAGCTATTCTCACTTATACCGCCATTATTGTAAACATGAGCAAGACCCTCGGTTTCTCCACACCTACATTCAGTCAAATAGGGAACTCTTTCATCTAAATCTCTTTGGTTGTTGCGGACTGTTACATGTTACCCAACAAATCGAAGTAAGTGTTCTGTCATATACCTTGTACTTTTTAAAACTAACCTGCTGGTGTTTCTTGTTGCATAGGAGAAGCACTAACTGCATCCATAGGATAGTACGCCAATGGATCATTGTTGTTAATAGGTAATGCACCTTTGACATCCTCATTTGTGTCAGCAGAATCATTAACAGAATTGATTCTGCGGTGATTTCTCAAATCTTGATAAAAATTAAATTCTCTGTTGCAGGTAGGACATGGATGTAAACGGGTTGTCAATTTAACCATTTTATGAGTGGGAACAGAAGAGCTCGAAGTGGGATTAGAGATTATGTAGAAATTATTCAATGATGTGAAGTAAAGGAAAACAGATTTATTGACAGATGATGCATCCAACCCTTATTTAGGTAAGTAATATTGTGGGGCAATAAAAATCTCTACGTCATGTAGAAATGAAATTTGAACGGTAACGATAATGCTAAAATAAATAAATAAAAACCTTTTACTCCAACATTTCTAATAACTACACATGTCTGAAATAAACAACCATCATCATTTACAAATGACTAAAATTTGAGATTCTTTAGTTGAATCTGTCAAGAATATTGACAAATGCAATCAAATTAAAAGACGAATTAAAGCGAAATGTTTGGACCATTTTGGTCATGTCAAAAAAACAGTTCAACTTATGGCAATTGGTGATCTTCGGGAGCAAGGTTTTTTTCTATAGGACAATAACTTTCTTTCTAATACAACAATCAAGCTTATGACTCAGTTGAGCAATCTCTTCAGAGAAAGAGATACGTGGAGAAAAAGGATTACTTGGGTCCGAAAATTTATGATACCAATATCGTGCCAAGCAAGGTCAATGGCAAGCGCAATGGATTCAAGCAGAAAATATTCATTCTGTTCCAGCTACGGAACACTAAACATACCACTGGCGAGACAAATAGTTATGCCCCCGTTCCCAGTGGAACAATGGATTCAATCCAGATCGAGCTCAATCAATTGACTAGAGATGTTAAAGGGGTGATCTCGGTTGATCTTCGAGAAGCACAACTTTAGAAGGATATAGATACCAATTGTAGTTAAAACTTTTTATCTTATAAAGCTAGAAGAAGTTACACATAATGCAAAGATCGACATTTGTTTATGCAAAAATTTCTGGTGTACTTGGTAGGACATTCAAAGCCTCAAAACAGACAGATGCAAGAAAGATGAAGAAAGCGACTCAAGAGGTAGGTGTGAAACGATTTAACTTCGCCCTTAATGTATTTAAAAAAAAATTAGAGTATCCAAGTTGATGGTAGTGAGTTGGAGGAAGAAGAACAGAACTCCGGTAAAATAATGAAGATTTCGAAGCTGCATCACCTTTTCAAGGCGATGTTTCACTGTTAGTAAGACTACATTTTTATCTTCCTTCTTTTTGTCAGAGTAAGTACATTTCCATAAAAAACAGACCCGTTGAAATTCTTGTAGCTAACTAAAGAGCCTGATGCTAATGCTAATGTAGTCATTCGACCCATGCATGAATGACTAGTCTTGAAGTTTAACATCTTTCAATTGAATGTCTTTTACTTGTTGATGGTAAGTTTTTATTTTTGAACCTTCTCTCTTGCAGAAACTCTTTACTCAACTGTTGCTTTACTTCGTTTATCTCTGCAGACAATCTTCCAACCTTACTTTTGTTTACCTTCAGTAAAAAGCATAATTGAAGCCAGTCTGTGTCGGAAAATTGTCTCGTCACTTCCATATATTTTTGTTGATCACTACGTTTTCGAAGCGCTTGTGGGTTAAGGCATTTTGAAAAAAAAAATTATCTATTTGTCGACAAAATAAGTAAAGAGATTGTGTCGACTGGCGCTGTCACCATCTATAGTAATATTTTAAATATATAAAAGCAACCCTATCGTTGTCTGTATCATTTTTTAAATAAATAAATGTTGGATCATGATTACATGCAGCAGTTTTTAGAGAACAATTCAAACTACATCAAACAGAGTTAAATAGCTGTTAAAGGTTAATTTTATATTATATTATGATACCAATTACTATACATACTATTTTATGATTATTTGTTAAAAAGAAAACAGAAGAAGAAAAATCAGGCTTACGTACAAGAACGGTACACACAAACATAAAGTGCTCTTGCAGTGCGTTCGATAGGTACTTTCAATAACCCTTGGACCATTCTTTTTGTTTTCTATAATGTGTCTCTTTACAAGATGGAAAAAATGGGGAAACTACTAAGAAAACACTAAGAAGAAGGGTGATTTCAGAAAACAAAGTTGCAACTGTTTATTAAGTGGCAAAATTTTGGACTTAAAGCCCTTGGCATTTAGTATTGGAAACAATTTATTTGTAATATAAGTATGCTAATAAAACCGTGAATACTTTTTCATAGAGACATTTATAAAGTGCAAAATGTTTGATAGTTATTCGTCCCTTAAAACCAGCGAAGAAGTGAAGTTTATCGCTTTTAAAATAAAAGCATAAGTCAATTGAAATCACGATACAAAAAAGCCTAACCATGTAACACCAAACGTTGCATCAACAAGATACACTTTTTGACCACCTGTTACGTTCAGCGTATTAACATAAGAAATTTTCGTTTAATCATACAAATTATATAGGTATCGTAATATATGTTTATTAAACTACAAAACTCGATTTTGCAGTGGTTTCTCATTTCTTTAACAAGTATACGGCCCGTAGTATCGAGCATTAAATAGCCACCTTCTGAAAAAAACAATATTCTTTTTTTTTACAGCATAGTATCTTAGAGCACATTTTTTTTTTTTTTACCGCGTAATTTTTTTTGACAGCGTTATATTTTTTTAAAGCATAATTGTTTCTGCAGCGTAATATTTTTTAGCAGAGATATAAAATTGGAGGTGCGGGGAACCCCTCCTCCCATGAGAACGACCCATAACATTAAACTGAAAACCGAAAAAAAATGTTCTTGAATAACAAGTGGCTTTGATGTACAAACTGATTGCAAAAAAAAAAAAAAAAAAAAAAAAAAAAAAGTTACAATGGGGGGTCTGGGAGGGCGTCACCCTTCCCTCCAGTATAGCGACCAATAGCATTAAACATTAGTTGTAAAGCTCCAAAAGCTTTTTGAGAAACCATTTTATTTAAGAGAAAGTTATTAAGCAGGGAGTGACATTACAGAAACAAAGTCATTAACGCACGCCCGTTAAATTTTCCTTTTGGGATCTCCACGCCCGTGACCCGACTCTTGTAGCTGAGAATAATCTCCACGCCCGTACATAATATCTCCACGCCCATAATTTTCAAGCGCTAATAGCAGACCCGTATAGACTGGGATTTTGTATCTGAGCCGCATAACATAAACTAAAAAGCTCCAAATATCATAAATTAAGCGGCAGAGAAGTACTTGTCTTTTTTTTTCTGCCCTGGGAATCGAAAAATCTTAGAAATTAAGTGGGTTCTTGACTGGAAATCGAAAAGTCTTACAAATTAAGTGGAAATCAACTTAGTAAAAAAAAGATAGAAAGTAGTTTTTATTCTGTATTAGAAGTTAGAGAAGGAACTAAAGGTTCAACCAAGAGGCTAAGAAAAGAGATGCAATTTGATCTCACACTGGCGTATGTGTAATCATTCGCAGCAAAACAACGATGAAGAAGCTTTATAATCAGCTTAGCTATAACGATTCTACGGCATGTTCCGAGGTTGTTACTTTTTGTGAAAAGGAATTTTTTTAATTCATCCTTGTGCTTTTCGTTTGATTCCCCTACAGCTAATGTCTCAGGCATATCTTCCACATCAATACCGACAAGCATTGGCACGACACGCTTTGCATCGAAATCCTTCTTGATGTTGGAAGGAATAAACAAGTGCAAAAAATCTCATATAATTGTGATAGTGGCAATACGGCTATGGTACGTATCAAGTACGTCTGTATAACGGGTAATAAGCTTATATTGCACTTCTTTGTACTCATAATAATTAGTGAAATGAAATTTGCGGGAATCCTTGATCATTTTTAATTTATCGCATGTCAATTTGGAAAACTCCTCGTCAAAATCCACAAAGAGTTAATCCAATATATGAGCACGCGTAACAGTTACTGCTTCATTCAACATCTTTTGGTGGTATTATCTAATTACGAAGTTGAGTTGCTGTCATAGTGGATTACGGGGTGAGGATTGAATTTTTGGTGGGCAGTCAGTTTGCAACGCCCGTATATTTCATAGTCCGATGGCAGAGTCGGGTTACGGGCGTGGTGATCCCAAAAAGGAAAAATTACGGGCGTGGAATAAGTTTTTTGGTATAGAAGTATGTACTCGTAGTAGGAAAAGTCGTATAGCAGTATACAAGCGTATGCTGATATGCAACATCAAAGGTTGTTTTAATTTCATAGTTTATTTATTTAAACGATTTGCTTAATTATTCTTAAGTGAATCGTACCCAAATACGACAGTATCCGTTGAACAGATAGGCTTTACAACTAAGCAGGCTAATATCCACTTGTTTCAATTTAGAGTGATTTTTGAAGCACAAAGTAAGCTCTTTATCATCACCCGTCACCGGTCACATTCCGCCAGAGATTCGGACTTCTTCTAATAGAGGACAAGATTTAAAAAATACTCGGAAGACATCATTGAATACAACAGTGTTTGTTTTCTCCCCCGGGCAAAATCCAACCTCAACATTCTTGAGAGAATACTCTTGGACTTCGTACTGGCTTGCAAATGCATCTGACGCATCTGCGCCAAATTTATCGAACCAAACTAACATTGTGACATTGTTAATCAGCTTCGATTTTTGAAACGTATCAACCATAAGGAAACGCCAACAAAAAGAAGCCCTTAAAAATAGAGAAAGATAGCATTGTTAATAAACAATAATGAAATTAATATATCATGCACTTACCACAGTCCAAACGGACAACGGCGGAACGGCCGGATCGCCTATTTCGGCCGAAGCTGAAAGACGAAAAACTGTCTGGTAAAAAGACATTAATATTGAAGACTATAAACCTGACAGACACGAACTTACATGAGGCGGCGTCGCCCCCTTCCTCCATTAAAAAGGAGATCCCGGCGAAGCCATAAGGAAAACCCGACAAAAAGAAACCCTTAAAAATAAAAAAATAAAGAAAGCATTGTTAATAAACAATAATAAAAATGATAAATCATTCACTTACCATATTCCAGACGGATACGAAAGTCTTGTCTGTGCTGGGAGATCATACCACCCTTAAGCCAAGAAGTAGTAACTGGTAAATGACAGGAATATCTAAGATCGCTAAACTTGATAGATATGAACTTACCAGAGATAGCATTATAGATTGCTAAAAATTTTAAAAGCGAAGGAAAAAAAAAGGGGGAAGACGGAATTGGATTCTGGAACTTTGTTTATATATGAAATCGAAATAAAAAAAAAAATGATAAATCATTTTTACGGAATCTGATGAAAAGTTGATCAATTAACAGGTATTTTAATTGGATGGATAAGTCTGGAAAGTTTTGGTATATAAAAACTTTTAAAACTTCGCAAAATGCAAGATTTTATAACGAAAAATAGTAGATTATAGTTGTAGACCTTTTAGTAAACCTTTGGTAGAAGCATCTGCTTCTTAATATAAAATTAGAGCGATGACACAACTCTATAAATTTTGAAACGCAAGTTTTAAGATAGTTATATTTTAAGATGTCATTACATGAGTTATAGATTAAGATCATTGCTTAACCATTTCACTGATAAAATAGGGCCTGATAAAACATTTTTAAAAAATATTTTTTACATGAAGACTCATTACCCGATAATTCGTAATGAACAAGTGAACATCACGATATTATTAGGATAAGCACGACATAATCCTTTTTAAAATCTTTTATGATGTGTATTATAACTCTGAATTTTTTCATTTAAAAAAGGACTATCAACCTGAATAAAACCCGCTATACACTTGTTCCTCGAGAATTGGAGATATGCAACTGTGAATGATGGGACCGTAAGCTGGACACAAGCGACTCATTCAAAAAATGACAATGTGATGTACTTGACATTAATCAGTATATAAGCACATTAGGCAACTTTAAAAGCCTCTAACTTCTTTGACCTATTATATGCTAGATAGGCGGGTTGTGTGAATTCTTCAGTCACGCAAAAAAAAAAAAAAAAAAAAAAAAAAAATTGGTAATTTCGCCTTGCTTTAGCAAAAATTTTAAATTAGTTGGTAAAATATCACTACAGTTCAAGATGTCGCCCTTCATATTGTATGGTTAGACACTTGATAGATTGTACTTTTGTATTGGTTTGATGATAACAAACAGGATGGTATTCCAGGGCGAGGTGACGTGACGATCAACTACAAAGCATAAGACTGTGAGCCATTTAGGGCAAGTAGTTAGTGCATTGATATTTTTGTTAGGACAAAACCCTTGCTTTAATCCACAAATAAAGCTAACCACACTGTAAACAAATGGCAACTTCTTTTTTCTGAAAATGGAAAAGCTTCGGTGTTCTTTTTTTTTCTAGAAAAAAAAAGTGTACATCATGGCTTTCCATAATTATAGGTTTACCTACCGATTGGGGGAACAACCAATAATACAGAGAGCGCATCTCATAGCTTGTTTACAATATAAAGAGGCTAAACAGGAAGTTTGGGAGATACGGATCAATAAAGCTTAATGAAGTATGCATTCAGACCAGTAAATGAATATGCGTCCCATTGTTTATTAAAGAACTTACATGCATATATTTGTTACGGTTTATATTCACTGCACTCACTGCGCACAATGTACATTTATGTAGATGCAACTTGGTTTTAATGCAATACTTACCCAAATATACTCATTTCATTACTTTTATTTTAAAAGAAGGTCAACTTACTAAATATATTTAATTGTAATAAAAAACATTAAAAATGAAAAGCGGGGGTTACTTACTTGAGTTCTTATCTTTGGGCCAGAGCTTCAAGAAGACATTAAATGCATTCATGTTTATAAACAAGAACCATCTAACGTCATTGTTTAGACCTTAGGACACACTGATAACTAGCTTTTTAGGGAATTTACATGTCAATCTGTTCATGATATTGTACAATGAATATTGTTCTTGTACTCTTCTGAACATGCTACTCATTGATAATCTATAATTAGATCGCTTATTTGACTCTTCTAAAAAAAATTCAAAAATTGACATTTTAAAGAATGCTGATTCAGTACTTCGAATATATCTGCATACAAATATCATCGAAATTAGACTAACATTCTCTTGTATTATTCGGTGCTTGACATAATAAAGAAAATGGCCGATTATTCTTGCGTACAAAGTACATGATTCTAATTTAAGAACAAATAAGATCTAAGAATAATAGTTTGCAGATGTACTGGCTTGGTCCTTTAGTATCCACCAAAAAAGTGTGATCCTTTATTCGGGATTCACAGTGATTGTAATCACGATTTATATAAAATGTTCCAAACAAGAATTTAACAGTGAAACAAATGGACAGTTGACCACCCTCGAAAAGGAAAGTTGTTGTTGTTTAGAAGGAGCTTGTTTGGACGTGTTAGAATTCATCCTTATATGCCGTGTGAATTAACACAAATTTATAATTGAGTTGACCGTAAAAAAAAAAAAAAAAAAAAAAAAAAAATTATGAATGCGAAACAGTAATGGGGGGTGTGATGATCCCATCAATGCGAAATATGAAGTGGTGTAACATGCATTTATTGAAACTACGCGGTCTGTGTTGCCTGAGTAATCTGATAAGAACATTTTTTTTAGGTTACAAAATGTCAAGGAACTGACCCAATAGAATTTGTTCGATTATTCTTTGAGCAACTTTGATGGCACGAGAGTTTTTTTAAGATGTGGTTTTTATGCGATGCGTTTCACTCTCAAAAAAAAAATGTAGCTGGTGTAAAATGTATATCCTGCAATTGAACCCAATTGAATATTTGAGCCGCCCACGGGTTAAAGTATCAAGTCTTTTTTTGACCCATTTAACCGGCTTTCGCGGGAAGAGGGGAGAGGGGGAGTTCTGACAGACACATATTCCGATTGGGTGTCTGATGTATTTACCTCTCCGTATTGACTTTTGATACAAATTTAAGTAACCTTTTTTTTATTATTAATCTTGGCAAAAATAAATTAAATTTCTACTGCATTTTCAGTAATTAATACAATTAACAACACGGAGTCATGTTGAGTAATTATTCAATAAATGGAATCAAAAAGAGCAAAGCAGTATTTTTATCTGTGGAACTGTTGGATTAAGCTTTTCATCATCATCCAGTGTGAGAAAGTATTTGTTTTACCCGTTATTTGTGTAGCATATCTCGTGAACAGTTGTAATTTTAAACACAAAAAGGGATGGAGCTATTTAATTATGAAGGCGGTTTATGTCGGAAATTAGGAAATACTAAAAAAAAAAATTGATGTCATTTAAACTGCCGTTAAAAAAATATATCATTTGACTACAGTCTCTTAGTAAGGCTGTCAAAGAATGTGATTTCTAAACAACCAAAGGATGGATCCTTACCTAAAAAAATGTCTCGCGCTTAGGAAAAAATTCATGTTTTTTCCTCCAAAAAAAAATAACCATGTTTTAAACTCTATACCCCCACGCTGTTTATTTGTTCCTTGCGACTAAATAAACTTGGGAATGCCTAAAGAAGATTTCACCTTTGTTGAAAGAATGGCTGTCCGTCATGATAGTAAAAGAAGATCAGCGATGGATTTATTTTAAGAAAAGCTCGTGATAGACAATGCTTAGTTATTTAAAAGAAGCTTTGGTGTCAAATCTTGAGATGGTTTTGCTTAGACCCCAGTTCATCAGCTGACTCATCCAAGCTCCTGAACTGGTTTACATCAGGTAGTTACTGTCTTGCTTTCATCCCATGATTTCGAAATATAGAAAAGAATACATCTTCTCTTTTCGATAATCAAAAACGTAGTAACCATAAATTTATCAATGATGATTTAATATCTACGCACTTTTTTGCTAAGGCTAATATGGAAATTAAGATCACGAGCTTTTACAGAACTACGCACGTTTGGACAACAATGAGGGGAATACAAAAACTCTTATAAGCATACCTTATTGGCTAGCTTTTTTTTACTTACTACAAAGGTGGGGATGACATTGCATTAAAAGGGAAACCAAGAACGTCTTTTAAATATTTTTTTATTTTAGACTCGGTAGAACGCTTTTCCTTTACAAAACTTTTTCTTTCTTGTATTTTCTCCCTTTTTTTATATATATACACAACTATTGGAACTGTAATAGTCAATGGCAGATCCGATTGCAGATACAGCAGAGTATTTTGCAGAAAAAGAATCAAGACAAAAACCTGGTCTACGTATATTTCCTTCACAGCAACAGCAACAACATCACCATTTAACGCCACAGGATTTACTGTCACCTGAATCACCAGAGAGTAGACGACCTAGTCATTTCCATCACCAAGCACGAAGCGATTTCGATCCCAAATTACAATGGCAAAAGGTATTCAAACGATTACCCAGTCGACGACATAGTGGCAGACGCGATAGCCAAGATGGCATCAATGAAACCGACTCGGAAACGCATGATGACGAATACGAAATGAATAACGCTGGACATTACATTCCACCTAAACCCGAAGACGATGTCTTACCTTCTACAGAGGATATTAAAAATGTAGAAAATCCCGAACAAGATAACTATTTTGCAAACCCGTTTCATGAGAGTTTGGACCAGCAACAAGAAGAAGAACAACAACAGCCACCAACACTCAACACAGAGGAGCCTGTGGCTTCCGCAGGAAGTGGTGTGACAATGGCAACAAATGATACGGATGAAGCAAATACCACCACCGTCACCAGCGATGATCGTGCTAAGAAACATTGGGGAAAGACATTGGATAAAGTCAAATTGATTGCGAACTTACATTCATTACCACAACACCAGCATAGACCTAGTGAAGCTTCCTCGATGGACTTGAAGACAATACCACTTGCTCCTTATTATCCCCCTTTATTTGATCCAGTATTTATCGCCTTATCAAAAGATCAGCACGGGCATGGATGGGCACCTGTATTACTGCCCTTTTTAAAGGTAAGAAATGCTTTAATTTTTGCCGCCGCTACAAGATAATGATACGCAACTTAACATAGGTAGCGATTACCGATTCCGAATTATTAACACAAGGTATTAATCAATGGGTGTTTCGTATCGAGTTACAATACGGCGATATCAAATGGGTGATCAACCGCACCATTAAAGAATTCGCAGGTCTACACATCACACTGAAATGGAAATCCAAAGTATCTGACGCAGTCCCACGACCACCCAGTTTCCCTAGTCAATTAAAAAGCTGGGTCAGTTCTGCCAAAGGTACAATCCGAACGGACGATTTAGAAGCGAATACGACGTCGGGTGAAAAATATCAGATTGCATTAAAACGACGAAAGGACCTGACAAAGTATTTACGTAAATTATTGATGAGAGCACACATGATGGCGAATTACGATATCTGTGAATTTCTCGAGATTTCAGCTGTGAGTATTGTAGAGGATATGGGTTGGAAAGGCAAAGAAGGCTTTTTGGAAAACAAGGTGAATTTTGTGATCCCGAGACTCTGTCATGTATTGAAACCCCATTTATGGAATAAGCAATGGGTCATTTTAAGAGATTCCTATGTCGCCTTTATCTCAGATGTGGCTTCCACGCGTATTAATGATGTGTTTATGTTTGATAAAAGTTTGGTTGTTCAGAACAAGACGCCCGGATTATTGGGAAAGTATCATAATCATATCACACTGGCCAATAAGTTTCGAAGGATCGAAATCAAAGGCGGAAGACGTGAAGTGGAGGAATGGATGAAGAGTATACAGCGTGTGCTTGATGACAGTCCATGGGTTAAGAACCATCGATTTGGCTCATTTGCTCCTATTCGACATAATTCAAAGGTGCGATGGTTTGTAGATGGCGAAGATCATTTCAATGCCATTGGAGAAGCAATTCTTTCCGCCAAATCGGAAATCTATATCGCTGATTGGTGGTTATCTCCTGAATTGGTAAAAAAAAAAAAATGTTGGACCATGATTGGGTAAACTAAACATAAAAATAGTATTTACGGAGACCACCAGAAAAGAATCCTGAATTTCGATTGGATCGTTTATTGAAACGAAAGGCAGAAGAAGGTGTCAAAATCTATGTGGTGGTGTATAAGGAAATGGCAGTTGCATTAACGATTAATTCTGCCCATACAAAACTGTGGTTACAAGATTTGCATAAAAACATTATTGGTAAAAACATATCACGAGCGGCGGACCTTTGTATTTTTATTAAACCATTTAATTCTTTTTTAGTGGTGCGACATCCTGATCATCGTTCTATTGACAATAACGTGCTTTTCTGGTCACATCATGAGGTGACAAAAATTTAGCTTTACAAACAACTTTTTTTTTTAACTCGATTTTCCAAAATTAGAAAATAGTCGTGGTGGATAACCGTTTAGCTTTTCTGGGTGGTCTTGATCTATGTTGGGGGTAAAAAAAAAAAAAAAAAAAAAAAAAAGATATTGAAGATTTAAAAATAATTAATAATTTAAATTTTTATTTTTAGTCGTTACGATTCACAGTCTCATAGATTAACGGACTATCCTGCAGAAGGACATGCCCATGAAATATTTCCAGGCCAAGACTATTCTAATCCTCGTGTGAAGGATTTCCTAAGTGGTAAAAAAAAAGAAAAAAAAACAAATAGTTACAAAAAATGTGGTCAGTCATTAATGCGAAAAACCCAAGTTAACTCTCATCTATTTAAAATATCAAGTGGCACAATATGATTTAACTCTAGTCGATCGGAACATAACACCTCGAATGCCTTGGCATGATATGACGGTTGGCATGGTAAGAGTTGTCTAGACGTTAAAATCAACATATTCTAACAACATAATCATCCTAGGTTGGACCAGCTGCACGTGATGTGGCTCGACACTTTATCCAGCGCTGGAACTTTTTAAAGGCTTCCAAAGGCATGCATCGTCCTACCGTTCCATTTTTGATGCCTAAAGGAGAGTATGTAGCTGCACGTGACGAATCGTCTTTTAAAGGCACTTGTCGTGTACAAATGTTGCGTAGTTCAGCACAATGGAGTTCGGGTATCGAGAGAGAACATTCGATTTATAATGCTTACATGGAATGTATCACGAAATCCAAGCACTATATCTACATTGAAAACCAATTCTTTAGCAAGTATTATTCAGCCCTCCTCCCAGATGAGGAGGAGGCGTCGCACAAAAACCTATTGTTTAATCATTTTTGTATTTTATAGTTAGTGCTACGACCCAAGACAGGCTTTTGAGAAACAAGATTGCTCAGGCCATTGTTGAGCGTATTAAACAAGCCCACGAGAAAAAGGAAAAGTACAAGGTGTTTATTGTGATACCTTTAATTCCTGCTTTTGAAGGTGATTTGGCTTCCAAAGAGGCTTCCGCTGCACGAAATGTCATGCACTTTCAATATATCACCATCTCAAGAGGAGGTAACTCCATCATGGAGAAATTAAAAGAGGTAGGCATCGAGCCTTCTGATTATATCGGCTGGTATAGTTTAAGAAATTGGGATAAATTAGTACCACCCAAACCCCCAAAGACATCATCCGCCGGCACCAAAAAGACCCCCGTTACAAAGACAAAGTCTACCAACTCAACCTCCAATAGCGGCACAAACGCATCCATGCCAGAGGGGAAAAAGGAAGCTCCACTTCATACATCTTCATCAGATGAAAGCCTAAGAGACCCATTATCACCCATACCAACCACTGATATCTGGGATGATGATGACCGTGAACATTACGTCAGCGAATTAGTGTACATTCATGACAAAATTCTCATAGTGGATGACCGTTTTGTATTAATTGGATCTGGTAACACTATTTTTTTTTTTTATTTATCATGACGTTTTTGAAAATGTATATTAACAATTTAAGATAGCCAATATCAATGATCGTTCACAATTAGGAAATCGAGACTCAGAAATTGCCATGTTAATTGAAGATACAGATATGGTTCCATCATTTATGGATGGCAAAGAGTATAAGGCAGCTAAATTTGCCCATTCATTGCGTATGCATTTATTCAAGGAGCATTTAGGTTTATTGGACTTTACGAATTGGGAACAATTAATGAATGGACAGGCCGAGATGCCTGTGAATATACCTTGTGGATCAACACATCATGCCCATCAAAGCGCAACAGAGGAAGAGATCAAGACATTCGAATCAGCGGGACCTGATATGGTATTAAATCACCAAAAGAGATCGGGCGCCAATGCGATTGATTCTACAGATTTTGGAACGATGGCTGTTCGACTGGATGCCAAAGCCTTGGATCCATTAGCAGACCATTGCTGTCGAGACTTATGGAATATGACAGCAGAGAAGAATACATTGATTTATAGAGATTTATTTAGATGTGTACCAGATGATACGGTACATACGTTTGAACAACACCGCAAGTTTTTACCTGATCCCAGCAAGATTCCTCATGGTCATGTAGCTAACCCTGAATTGCATGGTAGAGATATTCGAACTCGATTAGGTAGAATTCGTGGTCATTTAGTGCAATTTCCATCCGACTATTTAAAGGATGAAAACATGCTGGGTTCACTTATACGTGAAACTGTCACACCCATGGTTATCTTTACTTGAAATAAATTACGTATTCCCGTGTGACATAATATGCAAAAAAGTTGTTTACTAAATAACGCCACATATTTGGAAACGCCCCCCCTTGAAATTAAATATATTGTATATCAAATGATTTATAATAGTCTAGAATGAGGGAACACAACACAAAAAATAAAGGAATTAAACAAAAATGGGTACTTTTTTTTTATTGTAAAAAAAAGAGAAAGAGAGGGGGAATGATGTGTGAGTGTGTGTGTGTGTATGTATATATATAATAAGAATAGAGAAAAAGCAAATAAAAAATCTAAAGCCACCAGGACTCTTTCTCGCCACTATGAACAAACATATCAGTGTCTTCATCATCGTATTGAGAAAGAGGTGGACTATGTGATTTGTTGTCAGATTGATGACGTTGTTCTTCTTCATCTTCTTCAACCATATCTGACCAGGAAGAGCCAGTACCACCAGAGAAGAAAGCTGAATCGTAAGAAGTAACATCGTTGCGCTTCGTAGTGACAATGGCGGTAGGAATAGGCTCGTAATCATCATAGTCGTCTTGATCAGTGGACAACAAACGATCGATGGATAAGAACTGATCCTTCATTTCAGAGACAGAAGGTCTATCAGCGCCGTTTGTGGTCAAGACTTGTTCGAGGAAACGATAAGTAGCAATAGATAATTCGGGAAATAATTGATCTTTGAGCATGATGGGACATCTTTTGAACTCATTGAAAGTAGGATCAGCACTTGATGCTTCTTGCCAAGGGTTACGACCAAAGATTAAAGCCAAAAGTAAGACGCCCAAAGACCAAGCATCAGACGCAGCAGCGTCATAAGGAACGAGTTCTTCATTGGAATCATCGAAATGTTCGGGAGCCAAATAAGAAGTGGAGCCGCAACCAAATTCCATTGAATAACGTTCACGAGTGGCCAAACCAAAATCAGCCACTTTACAAGAGATATCATCTTCATCTTCTTCATCTTGACATTGGAGTAATACATTTTCAAGTTTTAAATCACGATGATAAACACCTTGTTTATGCATGGATTCAACACCTTCCAAGATTTGTAAAAAGAGTTTCTTGACGAGATTTTCATCACGCAAAGCATTGTTGTCTCCATCACGAATCACGAAATCGAATAAATCACCTCCATCACAGAGTTCCATGACCATGTAGATATAGTCAATGTCTTGAATAACACGATGAAGAGCCAATAAGTTGGGATGAGATAAGGAGCTTTGGATATCAATCTCGAGTTGTTGAAGTTGAAGTTGTTGAAGGTCGAGACCGGATTTCGTAAGCACCTTGACGGCTACGTAAGCGTTGGATTTGAGAGATTGGCCTAAGAATAGGCAGCCGTAAGCACCGTGACCAAGAACCTCCAAGAGTTGGTATTCTTGGTCAACGACCTTATCGACCATAGATGTAGAGAGTTCGGACCAGTAGGTTTCTTCTTGTTGTACCATAGTAGTAGTAGTAGTAAGAGTAGTAATAGTTATGAGAGAGATATAAGAGAGAGAGAGAGATATAGATAGACAGATAGAGAGAGAGAGTATACAGTTTTGTTGTTGTTGTTGTTGTTAATAAGAGAGAATTGAGGATTTGACTAGGTCGTATATAATAATGCCAATAGTGGGCTATTTCGATGTTGGGAAAGATTTAACATAGTATGTTTGTATAATAAAAGAGATTTTTGAGTTGATTAAAAACTACCAAATTTTTTTGAGGAAATTCGTTGGTATTTTGTTATTGCTTTTTGAGGAAGAAATAAGAGTAGTAGATGTTTCGCTTGGGAAGCAAATCAGTTGGAAGCCATGATATATAGATGTTATATATAAGATAAAAAAAAGAAGGTGGTAGTTTTTAGAACAAAAAAAAGTAAAGAAAAAGAAAAAGCAGAAAAATAAATGGGGCTACAACTATTTATATCCCCTTTTGAGACCCATCTTTTCTCGTGCTTTCTTTCTACTCCCATTGGTTAATTAAACCACTAGAAGGGAAAATGACGAAATTCTAAATGTAGCAATAAATTTTTACAAATGTTTTGGGCTCGGGTAAATATTCCCCTTTTCTCACCCGCAAAAAGAATTACACACACATTCACCCTTAACTCCCCTCTTCGCTTGTGGCTCCTATTGTCAAATCAAATCTAAAAACTGTCTGCAGTAACAATATAAAAAGATACCAAAAAGAAAAAACAGATCATTAAGAGTCAAATTTAATCAAAGCATTTCTATTGGTGATTCCATGTTCTACAGCCAAATAATAATATTAAAAACCGTGGGTATTCCCACATAACAAGAAAAGTTGGCCATAGAAACCAAAAAAATGCCCCTTTAAACTAACCCCCCCCCCACTCCTTTTTAGTTTTTTATATATACGGATACAAAAAGTAGAAATATTTATTATAATTGTTATATATGTGGGCAAAATCACAAGGAAATCGTATTGAGATGTGATTGGTTACTTTTAAATTTCTCATCTTCAAAAAAAGAAGTGCGCCGTTTCAATCCGCCCATCGCCAAATCTAAAATGATGGCATTCATTTGTCATTATCATTCGAAATGAGCATTTCATTATTAATTATTTTTTTTTTTTATTATTATTATTTTAAAAATCAAGCGTCATTTCATTATCTTTCTTGAGTAATTCCAACATACCAGGAGGCATCAAGGGCTTTTTGATTGTCTTTTCCTCTCCTGCTTTAGTAGTAATGGTCTTGGTCTCTGCAATATAACGGAAAGGCATTGTGACAGATTCATGGCGAGAAAAGAAAATCTCTGGATAGTCAATGTAAGGGATCTTGTCCAAAGGAACTAAACAGATACAATACACTCTTTAGTCTTTTTGTTTAAACCTCTAAAATCCTCTTCAACTTACTTTTATCCTCTACCACTCTCTTTGTGACATTGACAGCAGTATCAGTCGTCATTTGAACAGGACCAAGACGTCTACCTGCAAATCCCAATTTACGCAACTCTCCAGTACGATCTAACCTTCTTTTTTTAATACTCTTATTTTTAAATCCGCATATATATCATTCATACCTCTGGGTGGGTGGTCACCCAAAATACCACCAAACAAGAAATACTTAAACTTGTCACCATCCTCAGGTGCCAACTCGGAGGTACCAGCAGGGTCCAACAAGCAGATTTCTTCGTGCTTGACACCAGGCAAATTCAATACGTCAATTTGGTGACACTTGGCTGACTTGAGTTCCTCGGGCATACCTTCATTCATACATTTATCTGTCAAAGATGTAAAGTAAAGATGATCAGGTCCAATCTTTTGCAACATGTGCTTGTACTCTAAAGCACACCATTCATGCATGGCATCCTCCATGTGTTCGATAATGTATGAGCATTGACTGGTTGCCATGGTTATGTTTCTATGAAAAAAATAATGGTAATAGGGAAAAAATAGAAAAAAGAAATTTTCAGTCTCCCCCGCCGTTGGGGCTTTACCGCACTACACTGCAAACATCTTTTGTGGCTTAAAAGGTACACTTTTTCTTTTGGATTCTAAATGATTTTCATAATAGCATTTTGGGGGATTTTTTTTTAGATGTAAACCGTTTCAGTTTTTGGGTTGAACTGTCATTTTTGGGGGAGCACAACAACTTTATTTTTTTTTAATAGTGAATTAAATTTGAGGTGTGCATTTTTTTTTTTTTTTTTAATGACCCTGCTTTTTTATGTATAACTTTTTAATCACCAGGAACATTTTAATTCCCTTTATATTCTTTTGATTTGCAAAGGGGATAAATGCTCCCCTTTTTCTTTTTTATTTAACCGTGATGAAATAGAACATGGTTCTAGTGTTGCAAAAATTTTGTCATTTTAGCCTTGAAAGATGTACAACGCCACGGGACTCTCTTTGTCCCAAAACATCATATGCCGCTGTTTTAATATTAGCGTTCTTCTTTTTGGGAGACTTTTGGGTCTTTTTTACAATCATCCCAGATCAACTTACTATTATGAAGAATGACCATTATAATAGTATGTAAACAAACAGTTTTGTCATACTCATTTTTGTAAATATATAATAAGCGCCTTATCCTCCCCATTTAAGTTATATATGCAACTTAAATCGCTAAATGGCTGTATATAACACCCTATTTCGTATTGTATCACCCATGCGAAATCACCTGTCCATCAAAAAATACCACTTTCTATCAGGTTTAGACCCGCCTATCGTTTTTGGTGCTGAATAAAATGAATTTTAATATGTCACATATCGCCAAGGGAGTCTTACAAATGTTTGACTATTGACCATCACATAATAACATTACCACTAGATGCCCTTATCACCCACTTTTTTTTTTTTGTATCGGGCTGCATAATGAACTAGCTGCTTATCACCCTCTGTTTCACTCTCCATCCCCCACAGCCTAGCGTTGAACAAAAAATACCAATCTCGGACATACGTTTAGTCTGTGATAATCAGCCTAATTATTGATAAGCTTTTATTTTATAAACCGACAGATATTGCATGTCTATCTATCTGTGAGTGAATGGCTCATAGATTAGAAACCGCTGTGCGGATAACACACTCAATTCACCAGACCTAAGCAGTAAAGTTACACGATTCATGTAACCGTGGGTAGTATTAAATGAAAACCGTGTAACTTTATATGCAGATCGAACCGTATCAATACGAACCAATAAAATTAAGAAAACAGAGACATTTCCAGTCAGTGCCATCTAAAAAGAACCGCATAGAACCTTTACTAAAAAACAACAACACAACAATAAAAAAAGGTACATTTGGAGCAATGAAATTAATAACATCAAATAATATAGCATCCAAAGAGAGAAACTATAGATGAGTTACTGTGTGACAATTTCAAGCAGACGAGGTAGAATGTATTGAATGTTTTCCTTCTTTTCTTCGTTGGTGTTTGGTTTGATTGAAAACGCTGCTTCTGTTGGATTTAGATCTGGTTTTGTATGTTTGTCTGTCTCATACTGGATGCATATTGTTTGCTTTTTCGCTCATGATACCCGCCACTGTTTTAAAACAAGCAAACAATCATGCTTTCTGAAACAACGTTGTAGTTTCACCGTGCCTGTGAGCTTGTTGTGGGACTAGCTTTTTTTTATTATCGTTCATTGTTGGCTTATTGACAGAAGCCCAACCTTTTAAAAGGGCAAACAATAACACGAGTAGGTGTCAAAAACTTGTCATGTATAAAAATAAAAAAAACAGGCACTGTCTATAACTGTGACCCCACGTTCCACTCACAAATACAAATTTTTGCGCTTATTAAAAAAAACGTATAAAATTTTGTTCTTCGTGATCTATTATTACCACATCGTACATTCTAGAATAAACTAACCCAGTGGGATAATAATTTTCTTTTTTTAAAATGCTACTCCTACAAAAAAAAAAAATTAGGTAAAAAAAATATTATAGACCGCCACACATGGTTGCTGTGTTTGATTTAAACTCGGCCATAAATATAAGTCGAGCACGAGTCAAAGGAGCAAAGAAGCTGAAAGAACCATCATGTACTTCACTGATACCAACATGAATAATCACAAATGCTTCAATTACTATAAAGACGAGGGAGCGTTCTAAGGAACAAGGAATGCGCCCTGAAGGACACTAGCCAAGAAAATAAAAATACACTCAACTAAAAAATACACTAAAAATATAAAAAAAACCGAAGCACAAATGCCAAGCCCAAGAACGGCATAAAAAGACGGTATTCATAGCGCGTTTGTGATGACGTTTAGAGATCTACAACTAGTATAGACTATTGGTAATAATAATAAATAAAAAAAAAAAAGGCCTCATATTAAAGGAGCTTGTTAAATCAGACTAAATAGGCTTACGGCTATAAGATTTATGCAAGCATAAAATAAAAAAAAGGTTCTGGATCAGCTGGTGGCCACGGCGCATCTCTATAAAAAAGCCACGTTTTTTTTATGTAGCTATATTTAGAGAAGTGCAGTAGCAAGACTGTGTGGAATACGTCAAATAAAAAAAACCTTGTGTAGAGCACTAATTAATTTTAGACTCAAACATATTAGGCACCTAATTAAACAACAGTCATCTTGGTTCCCTTTTTTATACTTTGTGGGCGTAAAATGAGAATGTCAAATACATCAGTTTATTAAATTTAAATGAAACTACGGGTTATCCACGATCTCTCTCTCTTTTTTTTTTTGAATGGGGAAGAGATAAAATACCCCAAAACCATTATATTTGTCATGTAGGAGTTGCAAGCATGCGTCTGCGGATAAAAAATGGATAAACAAAGATGAGAGAGATGCAGGTGGTGAATAAAGAATAGAAGGCTAATGTAATTTCAGACAATAGGAAAATAATTGTAACACAAAGAAATTTAACCTCTTGGTATCCGGTGGATAGTCAAGTAGTCACTTTAGTCTCGTTGTCTCCTCCCAAAGATATGCGGTAGTAACATGAGCCCATACACTTGGTAATATTTCTTAATCAATTCATTGTTCTTTTCTCGGATGAAAAGATAATAAATCATGAATGCGCTTTGGCAAATATATCAAACTTTTTTTTCGAGGCGGTTATATTCAAATAGTATAAACTGAATTATTGCCTGCCCATTGCTTTTTTTTAGAGACAAAAAGAGAAAATGAGGCTGAACGCCCACCCACATCTGTTGCTTAATTTAGTTAAAGAGACGCAACAGCCTCAATTTACGCCTTTGATTGTTATTATAAAGTCACTTTTAGGGAGTTATTAGCGCAGTCTATCATATGCTTTTTCTTATTTGCATTCTTTTGTTATTCATACATGGCTAGCTTATACACAATCTTTATGAACCCTTCTCAAACATTTAGGCTTTTTTTATATAATTAGTTTTATTTATGAGATTAATTTAATAAGGTGTACCTAAAAAGTATATTAATCGTTATTAGTTAACTATAACGAAAAGTAATATTAACATGATGCTACCTTAACGTAATAGAGGATGTTGCCAGTCCACCTATAGTCACGCAACGAGGCCACATTGTCCAAGCTTGATAAACAAATCACTCATTTTTTTCGACCTACTCGCACACAGCAATGTCTGTGTCTACCAAAGCATACTCAAGAATGGTTATGAACCTTCTGAAAGATGTTAGCTCAGATGGTTTTAAGATCCTTTTCCCAGAAGTGATTAAACAGTTAATAGGTGAAATCAGACTGTAAACGTCCGAATTAATCCTATAATCATAAAAAAAAAGGTTGATAATTTGATTTTTTTTCTAGACATATATTCTCTTGTAATTATTTATAGCACTGACATGAAAAAAAAACTCCCCAGAACGTAAGGAGACACCCAGTGGAGGAAGTGATCTCTTAAGAATACATCCCATATATACGCACGTACTCAACAGACAAGGAATAGATACGCGCCCAATCTCGCGGATAAAGGCTTTGTGTCTGTCAAGTGGGTTGTTAAATGAGTAATTAAAATAATGTGGTGTAAATTTTATGTTTGAGATATTGACTTACAGTTGAACCAAATCTAACTCGTTATGAGAAGATTGGCAATCTCCTTTGCATTGTCAGAGGAGCTGCTTCACCTCCAGTGAGGAAGATCATCTTTGAAAAGGGTTATGAACCCGGCCAAAGAGGGCCTACTAAAAAATCCTATCATAGGGAGGGGGGGTGACTTACCGCCTATGTATGGATGTCCCTATTTAACAAGGGACCACCAAGGTGTTCTAGGAATGAGATTAATGGCTCTTCTCTATCATTTAGTGCTCTATGTGGGAAATACCCACAAACCTTAATTGCGTTACATAATACTCTTCAAGTAAAGTTTATGTTTAGACAAAAGACTTGATAAGGTTTGTTGCTCTAAGCACAAAAAGGCAGATCATCGATTAAATTTTTATTTTATTTTAACATCTTGTAATTCATAGGCTGTAACCCGTACCAGACCTTCAGGCGTTTCATGTCCTCGGTTATAGTAAACCCCTTGTGTACAAAAAGAGAAAACCGATTCTCTTTTCGATTTCTCCGGCGGTGCCCAACGAAAAACCCTTAACTTTGGGGTAAACACTTTTATTTTTATGGGATACTGCTGGGGATGCTCTAAAGTCCATATAACCTTCATCACAATTTGGACACTTGTCGCCAGAAAAGACATCAAATGCGTATTGTTTTACGTAATTAAGCCATGGTCGGCGTAATATATGATTTTATGTATATTCATACCTATAACTATAATATTTAATCAATAGAAGTTTAGTTGAATACCATTCGCTCCTCCAAAGTCTCTCTTACGGGTGTAAGATGACCCGAAAAGACTTTCCATTCTACTGGCGGATGCTTCGGCAGCAAATGCTTTGGCACCAGATGCTTCACCGGCAAATCTTATCAAGCGCAAAGATTGGATTTGGTCTTGGCGCATTTCTTTACGCTACAAATACAGTATAGTAATAAATACTTTCTAATAAGTTGTATAAGAATACATCCTATATATACGTACGTATTCCTTCACGGACAAGACATGGATACGTGCTCAATTTTGCGGATAAAGGCTGTTCTGTATTTGAGGGAAATAATCCAGTGATTTACCGCAGTTTTCTGCTTGAATCCCTTTTTTAAGGGAGCCGCTGAGGTATTCTGTAAGATAAGTTAATGATTATATCAACCTAAATTTTTTTTTATTTTGAGCAAGCAACTTACATTGTTTCAAAAAGAAACGAAGTAAATTAAATCACTACATAACCACAGCTTAAAACGACCTAACATCCTGCAAACATACATACAGGCATGAGATTACTAACTTGGCTATTGTTCGAATAAGGCTTTTGTTTTTTTATTGAAGAGAAAGAAAACTTCATGGGAAAGGGAAAAAATTTCATGATAAGTAATAATTGATAAACAAATTTACGTTGTAATTCTTATTTATTGGTTATGGACTGTTCTGAAGCAGATAAACAAACACTATTCTACGTCAGACTGCAGTTATTGATTGCTTATTTGATAAACATATCCTCGGCTGGGTTCTCATAAAACGCCCAATCTGGGCTATCCCTACAAACAGCCTAGAAAACCCAAGACGAGAACTTTGAACTATGATTTAGTTATTCATGATTGTTTAAAAAAATGTGTGATTTTTAAGTTTTAAAACTATGTATGGATAGGTGTTTACACAGCTTTATTTGGAACGACAAAACAATTCATGTCTGTAGGTTTTACCCCTCGATTTTGTAAAGCAAAATTGGGTGATTCTAATTCGAAAGTCAGCAATGACAGCTAGGAGTGGCTTAGATGAATATTTAGCTTTTTCGAGAGAAAAAATACAGATCTGTGTTTTTTTTTTAAACTTTCAATTAAAAATGGTTCAAGCTGCTAAAAGAAAGAGAGGAGCTGCTGCCACTGTAAGCGAGAAAATTACAGGTGTTGAAAAGGCTATTAACTAAATGGGTTTCCCTTTTTTTATGTATTATAAAACAGACTGAAAATTTCAAGGACGTAC
Organism: Mucor mucedo; assembly: GCF_025094135.1. NCBI lineage: Eukaryota > Fungi > Mucoromycota > Mucoromycetes > Mucorales > Mucoraceae > Mucor > Mucor mucedo. Next base: position 175,527 of record NW_026252352.1, on the reverse strand, counting down.
GTCAAAAGATCAGAACCATTGAGGCTGGCTTAAGCGACAAGTCCAACTTGAACAGCATTGCCGAACTTTCCAAATACAGCAAAAGCACCAATGGTCAAATTGCACATGCTGCCATTCACTCCCTCAACCGTGTATTCACCCATTTTTTGATGAATGGTGATTTAAAGCGATTGAAAAACCTCGATGAGAATTCAGCTCAAGTCAAAGTGCAAAAGTGGCTTCATGGACAATATGTTGATTACCTTGTCTATGTCCGATCTTTATTGACCAGTGACGAACCTGGTCTTCAAATATCAGCTCTTAATATCTTGATGTCCAACTTGAAGGCAGAATCTGAAAACATGATGAACTCGAGTGGAAGTTATCATTTTACCAACGATATTTACGGTCATACTGTTCAGGCTATTATCTTTAACCCCAACTTTAACGAGCATTTAAGAAAGGAATTGGTCGAAAAATATTTAAATGTCTATGACGATTTAAGACATTACTTTATGAAGGATGCCGCGTAAGTTTTTATACAAAGAGAAATACCCAGGAAGGTGATGAAAGGCTCATTTTTTTTTTTTTTTTTACATATTTACGATAGTGAATTGATGGGACAAGCTTATAACAAGAACGAACAGATCATCAAAGCAAAGAGCAACAAGAGAATCAAGTTATCAGCTGAAGAGGAAGGACGCGAAGATCTTCGTTTGGTTGCTAGAAACGTTTTTGCTATTTTGGAAGGTATTCGTACCATGCCTACCGAGTCATCTGAAATTGATGAATTCTGGACTGTCAACCCCAACAAGTACGATCCCAAACCTGAAAAGCCCAAGGGTGATGATTTATTAGGTGATGAAGGTTTATTGTCTGATTCGGATACTGAAGAGCCCGAGCAGAAGGTGGATACTACCGGCATGTCTAAGAAACAAAAGGCATCACTCAAGAGAAAGCATCCTCTTTTACAATTAAGGGTTCATAAGCGTGGATTCTCGGATTGTTGGGTCAGTTTATTGAGATTACCTTTGACTGAAGAGATGTACAAAAAGATTTTGTTGATCTTGCACAAGCGTATCTTACCTCACATGGCTGAACCCAAGATATTGATGGATTTCTTGACCGATTCTTTCAATGTTGGTGGTGCTGTCAGTTTATTGGCCTTGAACGGTTTGTTCACCTTGATCACCGAACACGGTTTGTAAGTTTTTTTTTTTTTTTTTTTTTTTTTTTTTTTTTGTATTTGAATACGGGTTTATTGACTTTTGCTTTTCAATAGGGACTATCCTGATTTCTATAAGAAGCTTTACTCTTTATTGGATAGAAACTTGATGCATGTCAAATACAGATCTCGTTTCTTTAGATTATTGGAACTTTTCTTGTCCTCTGCGTAAGTAGGAGAATGTGATATACGAGAGGAATATATTGATCCTAATTTTATCTTATAGATATCTTCCTGCTGCTTTGATTGCCAGTTTCATTAAGCGTATGGCACGTTTATCCTTGACTGCTCCACCTGCAGCCTGTGTGATTATCATTCCCTTCATTTACAACTTGTTCAAGCGCCATCCTACATGTATGTGCTTGATTCAAAGCAGTAGCGAGGTTCAAGAAGCCAACGATCCCTTTGATATGGATGAGATGGATCCTTATGAGTGTAAGGCTATTGAGTCTTCTCTTTGGGAAGTTCAAACCTTGAGCCAACATTATTATGCTAATGTGTCTACACTTGCCAAGATCTTTGGAGAACAATTTTTGAAGCCCAAGTATAACCTTGAAGATTTCTTGGATCATACTTATGCCACTGTAAGTAAAAAATCACATTGTGCAAAACCTGTTACTAACTTTATATGCAAATAGTTCTTTACTACAGAAATTGATCGCAAGAGAAAGAAGGAACCAGCATTGGCTATTGGAAAGCCTTCAGCAGTGACCTGGGAAATTTAAATTTTTCTTTGCACTTTACAACCAATCCACACACACACACACACTCACACACACACACCTTTGTTTTATATGAAATACCACACACAACACATCTTTTTTGTCTCTCCTCCTTCCCCACACGCAAATTTTCTAAAGAAAAAAAAAAGATATAGAAGAAATATTGCTACATTTTATTTATTTATTTTATTTGAAACAAACAATGGGGTTTAAGAGGGGGAATTATGTTTTTTTACTCTCCGGTTTCCTCTTCATCATTGGTATCGAATACACCCTTTGATCTCTTACTGCGTTCACGTTGATAGAATTCGGCCAATACATTTTGAGGAATACGGTTCAAAAGTTCCTTGGGGAAGATACGTAAGAGAGACCAAGCAAGATCAAGTGATTCGTAAATGGTTCTGGATTCATAAGCACCTTGAGCAATGAAACTCTTTTCGAACTTTTCCAAGAACTCAAGAGACAGCTTGTCTTCTTGGTTCAAAGCTTCTTCACCAACAACGGCCTTCATGGCAGCAGCATCACGACCAATAGCATATTTAGCATACTATATATATATATTACGCGTTAGTTTCAAACAAACAGAAAAAAAACATTCTACTCTTTTCTTTCTCCTTACCAATTGGTTGGAAACATCACCGTGATCCTTTCTGGTCATACCCTCACCAATAGCAGACTTCATCAAACGAGACAAAGAAGGCAAAACGTTGATAGGAGGATAGATTTGACGATTGTAAAGTTGACGATCAACAAAGATTTGGCCTTCGGTAATATAACCTGTCAAATCGGGAATAGGATGGGTGATATCTATTAAAAATAGTGTTAGCCCACATGTCTACACTATGGCATAAATAACTTTACCATCATTGGGCATAGTCAAAATGGGGATTTGGGTAATGGAACCGTTACGGCCTTCAACACGACCGGCACGTTCATAAATGGTGGACAAATCGGTATACATATAACCGGGATAACCACGACGACCAGGGACTTCTTCACGAGCAGCGGAAACTTCACGCAAAGCATCAGCATAAGAACTCATATCGGTAAGGATAACCAAGACATGCTTCTCGAGTTGATAAGCGTAGTATTCAGCAGTGGTTAAAGCAAGACGAGGAGTAATAATACGTTCGATACTAGTAAACAAATAAATAAACAAAAAAACGTGATAAACAAATAAAAAAAAGAGGACTTACGTAGGATCGTTTGCTAAATTGAGGAAAAGAGTAACACGCTCCATTGAACCATTCTCTTCGAAATCTTGCTTGAAGAAACGAGCGGTTTCCATGTTGACACCCATAGCACCAAAGACAATGGAGAAATTCTCTTCATGACCATCATGGACACCCTTGGTGGGAGCCATCTTTTGCACAAGACCGGCTTGACGACAGATTTGTGCAGCAATTTCGTTATGGGGAAGACCAGCGGCAGAGAAGATGGGAATCTTTTGACCACGGGCAATCGAGTTCATGGTATCAATGGCAGATACACCAGTTTGGATCATTTCCTCAGGGTAAATACGAGAGGAAGGGTTGATGGGAGAACCTAAATATCACACACACTTTTTTAATAAACAAACGCATAGACATGGTGACCATTGATCATATACCATTCACATCCAAATAATCCTCAGCAAAGATCTTGGGACCCTTATCGATAGGTTTACCAGAACCGTTGAAAATACGACCCAACATGTCTTCGGAAACAGGAATATGTTGTGTTTGTCCTGTAAAGGTAACATGTGTCTGCTTGGCATCGATACCTGAAGTACCTTCAAAGACCTAACAAAAAAAAAAAAAGGCTGAATACATGATTTCAAAGTGTTTCATCTTATGTTTACCTGAACAACAGCCTTTTTACCTTGCACTTCCAAAACTTGACCAGCACGAACTGAACCATCAGGAAGTGTTAAGTTTACAATTTCAGAGAATTTAGGAAACTATAAGAATAAGAATGAGATGCTTTGCATACACACACGCGGCAACTGTTGTGTACATACCTTGACATTATCAAGAATAACTAAAGGACCATTAACACCTGTAACAGTACGATAATCTATAAAAACAAGTTAATCATTTATTATTTTTATGCTTGACTTTCTAAAAAGGATGGCTACCTATGCGAGGCTTTGCAATGAAATCTCGAGTCACAGCAGACTTATGAAGTTCAAAGGCTTCACTGGCACTAAGAGTATGAGCCATTTTCTTTTTTTTTATATAATGTTAACGAAAAAGAGAACAACAACAACAACAAAAAAAGGGGGGGCTCGCCTACTTTTTTTTTTCGATGTTTGAAAGGTTTTCGCTGTTTGTTTCATCTCTTGACTTCTTTTTACGGCGCCGATCTAATAATAAAGACATCATCATTTCCTTTTGTGAACAAGGACTTTTTTTTTTTCGCTTTTCACTTGCACAATACAATGATCCGTTTTTACGGAGAATAATATTGGCTGCATATTCTTTCACAATGTTGAAAACGTAGACATCAAATATTGAGACCTGTTCTAACAGAGATCACGCTTTTGGTTTAGCGCTGTTCCTGATCTGCAATTAGTAGCAAACATAAAGCCACATTTTCTCTTAACGACAGTTGTCTATACACGGTCGAGCTACTATCAAAAATAGCATATTACTACTCAAACCATGGTATTATCTATGCCGACTAAACAGTTCTTCAAAACTATTTGATCCATAGTCTATCAGTTTGTATGCGGGGAAGAAGAACCCCAGTCTACAATTGGAAGAGTTCTATTTGCTCCATGAGTTTGATAATCTCAAAGTATTAGACCCTGCCACTCAGCACAAAATACTTCAAAAGCAACGGTTAAATTATTCTATGAGCAACAGTAATCATTGCGTATAAGAGTTCCGCTGTGCTAAACTTTGGAAAATGATATTTTATGTAATCGTACTAGCAAACCTGAAGCGTACGTATGGTTGATGATAAGAGAAAACCGAGCATAGTGGCTGCCGGGAGAACGTTAATTAATTAGGTACAAGAGGACGATGTAGTCTATGTTTCTTTTCTTGATAAAAGTGTTGGTTCTTATATAAAAAACAGAGCTCTTGAAAAATATGAAGATTTCAGTTGCGGCCTCGTATAATCACAAACCATGATAATCCTGGGCATGAATTCGCTTTTTCAATATATCTTACGCATTAAATGAAGAACAGTCGACTTTGTTTAGCCAAGAATAATGGTAGATATAAATTACAAGCTCGTTGTCCTGTAGTCGAATAAGAATATCCTGAATTTGTTAGAAGCTTGCAAAGTTTAATTGCGTGTTACTCGCTTACTTTACTTCAGTTATCGAAGTCAAAGACCGGATTGAATACCAGTCCGACTATTAAAAAGTACTGATTGAAGGCAAGAACATAATCAATCAATCGGTTTGTCCGGGTATCCACATTTTCACTATCCCTGCGTTACAAATCTGTGGTGTTGGAATGCATATGCTAAAAGTCTCGCTGATTGTACCGGTCCTTTATGTTGGTAACAAACGATACTCATTTTTCATTGATGAACACGTAGAAAAACTTTAAGACCTTATCAGATATGATAGAAAGTCTCCCAAAATTCAGGAACATTTGCGTTGAGATGGCTGACCATTTGAGGACAATCGAATACACTGAAGGGTCTAGATACAACAGATCAAGAGTATCAAAAAACTAGCTGGAATATAGTAAATAGAGAGAAATGCTGGATAAGAGGTAGCTGGATTGTATCCCGCAATCAAAATCACACCAGCAATATCATACTAGTATCAGCCTACATAATAGAAACTGTTTACATTATTGCACTGATGATATTAGAAATAGAAAGACGATGCTCTTTGGGAAACTAATAGTCGAAGAAGAGATTATGTTTAGAATAAAACATGCTGCTTTTACTACTCTCCGTTCAAATCGAGAGCCTGTCGAAGTAAGAATATACCAATAAGCTCATGCATTGAAAATAAAAAACTGTAGTGGCTCAATTTAAGCAATTTAAGCAATTTATCATTATCAAGATCTTCATTATTATATGCAGCTGGAAAATTATAATAATAGTATGTACTTTAAAAGATGGAACAACTGCTCTCTCTCTCTCAAATAAACTGTTTGAGACATGTGCCTCACTATGTAAGTTTTTACATGAACACAGAATCGGGGAATAGTTATCCCGAAATAATGTGACAGCTAAAATAGAGAGAAGCAGAAAAAAAAAGGGTTTTATGATTAAAAAATCTCTCACTTATATTTTGTGTCCTCCTTCCACCCCTATACAAGTTTTTTATTATTTTGTTGTCTTTTATTATTCCCACTGGACAAAAGAATAAGAAAGAATAGATAAACTTGAAGCATAAAGAAAACATGAGTAATGTAGCCTGGAAGACAAAGAAAGAGAAAGGATAACTAACGAATGGGTTAATAGCTGTGCATAGAAGAGGAGGTCGACCCAGTACAAGTGTGAGCAAACGGAAACGACCACAACAACGCAGAAGATCTGCATCCACTTCTGATGAAAATAGTTCGGATTCTGGCTCCATTACTCGTTGTATTTGTGGAGAAACTCGCAAGTATTCCTCTTCATGGCTTCCTTAGGAAGTTTTTTTTTTTATTTATATATATATACATATATACATTTATATATTTAAATGGACTAACTCTTTTGTACAGACAATTTAGGCCTTATGGTTCAATGCGATAAATGTGAAGTGTGGCAACATTGTCGTTGTATGGGTCTTGAACAACCCGATATACCAGACCAATATTACTGTGAACAGTGTAAGCCTGAAAACCACAAGACAACTCGTCTCTCGAATGGAAGGTAAAAAAGCAAAACTATTTTTTTTTCTCCGTGAAAAAAAAAAATACTCAAACACAACTTAGATTAAAGCGATATTATAATGCACTTGGAGCGACTGTAGCACCAAAGAAACGAATGACATTAAATAGTAGAGAGGCGTCTATGTCACTGGAAGACGTTTTAGCTGCTCGAAGTGCCTTGGAAATGTATGAACATCATGAACCCTCCCATTCTCCACCTCCTATTATCCCAGAGGAAGAAGAGGAACATGAAGAGAAAGTGATTGTGGAAGAGGAACGACCCGCACCACCTTCTTCTAATGTGTCGTCGGTTGGACACGATGAATTACCCTGTACAGGTAAAAAAAAAAAAAGAAAAAAATAGAAAGTAATGATCAGTTTGATTAATTAGATAAAAGATACAGACTTAATTGTACCAATAACACGAAAGAAAGTCTACAAGAAACGACAAAAGGCTAATGAAAGTATACAAGGAACAGCAGTAGAAAAGGAAAGCGGAGAGAAAAAACGAACATATAATCGAACGGCCAAACCAAAAAAGACACATAAAGCGAGATCACGTACAGGTACACCACAACCAGCAGAACATACAACGTCATTACCACCACCTTCAGATGAAGAAGTTACACCCAATGGAGATACGATTGCCACCATGTTATTCGAATATTTTTCACCCAAAAGTCGTGCTTCTTCACCACCGGCCAAGTGTCGTCAACCTAGCTCTCGCATGAGTATTTTGGAGATGAACAGAAGAGCCAGTCAGATCCTGGAATATATCAGCTCGATTCAAGTCGAAATGGCAACTTTACATGCTGGTCATGCCAAAGAAGAAGAAGAGGACGATGATAATGATTCGCTAAGTAGTGCCAGTACGCTTCCGTTGGAAGAGACCAAGCATGAGAATCAGACTTCGATGGAAATTATGGATATTTTGACCAGAAAACTCATACAATTTCAAAGAAGGTTTGGATCAAGAAATAGAGCCTTGTATGAAGAAGCCATGATTGAAGGTGAAGGTCGAATCACTCGTAGTCGGGAAGCAAGTGGTAATGCAAACACCTATCGCAACATGATTGCTCACTGATACACCTTATTCCCCACACACACACACACACACTCACACTCACACATCCTTTTTCACCCAACCTCCTTGTACATTCTCTCTTTACTGTAAATATCATATTATCCGAATGCTCACTCAATGTAATGATTTCTCTCTCTCTCTCTTTTTTTAATAATAAACAACAACAAACAGGTCTATTTCAATGGACTATAGTCTAATGGCTTCAAGATATAAGAATGCATACTATCCACTAAACGAACTAGAGAGAAAGAAAGGGTTTAATATATATAAAAATATGATCACGCTGTATGTTCTTACCTGTCTTGTAGACTGTATCCGACCAACCATCTACCTTCCAGGCATCCTCTCTCGTGGTCTTTCTTGCTTGCAAATCACTGTGATATATGAGTATATGAAAAATAGACATTATCAACAAGTCACTTACGGATAGGTCCACATATGCTGAACTGTATGCAAATTTCCCAATTGACTGAACCAAGCTCCGACGGGTTCACAGAACTGACTGCGACATTCTAAACCCTTTCGCCTACACACACATAATTTAATAGAAAGAGGTGAGACAAAACGAAAACTAGATTTTCCCACCAGATTTTTTTTTTAGTTAAATACCAATAATATTCCCATTCAAGCAAGTTACCGGGCTAAAAAAAAGGTGGGTAAGTTTAAATAACCGCTAAATTACAAATACGACTTAATTTTACCTTCAAGTTGTATTTACGAAGTTCGTAAATACCATGGGTGGTTTGAGGTGGAGCTGTCTTCCAGAAAGAGAACTCGAGCATCATGTTATTTTCACGAGAAATCAATAAAGGTCTTAAATCTTTAAGGAATTGAGCATATGTCTTTTTTTTCGTTGTTGTTGTTTTGGAGTTAATAGATCGGGTGGAACGGATTCTCTTATAATAGACTTACTGGGTCCTGAGCTAATTTCTCCATTGTATCTTTATGACCGGGATAGCCCTTATACTCCCAGATATGAACTATAGATGGCCTTACGTCAGCCAACTTATAAAGAAAAAGGGATAAATACTAACCAAAGGTGTCCAATTCTCCTACAATCATTTCCCAACTACCACACAAATGCACGTTATTCTGAGGATCATTGGCGATACGAGGGTAATGTGTCGATCTTAAAGAAAAGTTAGTAAAGCAGAAGCGGTTGTATAAGCTATAACTTACAAGAGTTGAATATATTCTTCCACCTTTTCTGGCTTGACTCGATGGGCTTTTGTGATGAGGTGTATGAGTGACATGATAATAACAACAACCGTAACTATGGAAACTTACTTTGCATTTCATGAACGTACTTACCACGGGCCAGCTTCTTTGAGTGTGTGGTATTATCGCCAGGAATGGTGACACCGCCATCAGCCTCCTTACCGTACAAGACGGATTTGATGAAACCTTGCTTACCTTCTTCGTCCTCGTTTAAAACTGGACGGGCAATCGAAAAAGGACGTAATCCTACACGGGATATCAAAGAGGGACGTAATAGTCTTGCTGCTCTCAACATTTTATGATTGTTTATAGAGAAAAAAGAGAGAGAGAAAAGGGGGGTTTGTGTGGTAATTCTTTATTTTTATATAAGACTGCATTTAAGGTGGTACCAGGAGTATTTTATTCCCCTACAACACACATGACATAATAAAACTCTAATCTGCTTTTGTGATTTCCTCCATATCTTCATCGTCATCCTGGGTTTCAATGACTTCTTCCTCTTCCTCTTCTTCTTCTTCTTCTTCCGTTGTCTTTTGCTTCTTGGAAGGTGATACAGCAGGTGTCTCTTCCTCGTGTAAAGTCTCTTTACGTTTCTCAATAGCTGCTTTTAACGTCATTGTTGTTGGAATCACATCTTCTAAAAATTCAAACTGCTCAATTTCCTTGACCGTACCAGCTAATTTTTTTTTTTAATTTTTTAATTTTAGCACAGTGTCTGGTTATTGAAGTTTCAACCGGTTACCCAAATCTCTATAATATACCGTCTTTCGCTTTTCCTTCTTTGCCTTTGTAAATGCTTCCGTCACCAGATACTCCATAAACAGTTCCTAAAGCAACATACATGATTAGTGTCAAATGACCATGTCTCCATTAGGGGGTGAGGCTACAAACAGTGGCATAAGCAATACAAAAAGTGGCTTCAGCATTGATTAAAGACACATCCTTGTCTTCTTTGATAACGCGTTTAATTCTAGCCAAAGGCAAAATCGTTGTGCCTGGAACTCGTTCTGTTACTGTCTTTTGTGATGATTTCGTCTCTTGTGTCTCTGTAATGTCGCTCATTTGTTGTATAAAAGAAAAAAAAAGAAATTTTATTATTCGTTGGGTGACTGTGGAGTTTTCTTTATAGTGTGCGCGCGCACACACACACATAGCACAGCACGCGTCTTGCATTAATAAACCCCGACCAGAAACCTTTTTTTTTTCTTCTTCTTTTCATCATAACAACAAATGTCTTGCATTACAAAAGAAATGAACGATGCGCCTTTTCCTGAAGGCAATATTGTGGAAGCTGTTCGTACTTCATGCCGTGCGTTTGTAGCAGATAGTCCTGTCAAAGTATCAGGACAAGGTATCGAGCTCTTTTTAGAGAAGCTCGATAGACTTCAATATCTCGAATTATCGAACGATGTGACCATCAAGATGCCGCTCAAATTTGATACAGTGCATGATGAAATGAATTTTATTACCGTGATTGATTTATTAAATTTTGGCAGTGGCTATCGAGTCCCCCTCCATGCAATGGTTGACCGAGGGTAACATTTTATAAAAGATGACAACTACATACACACACACTAATGATTATAAAACAGCGCGTTTGATACAATCAGATTTGGTGCCATGTCATTCCATATTGGAGGTACACCTATGGACGCAGAAACCTTCAAGAAAATGACGGTATTTCAGGTAGCCGAAATCTTTCAATTGCCCATTGATCGCGAAGTACGTCACGAAACTTTGGATTTCGTCACCTTGACACAACCTACCGAACTTCGACCTTTTGCAGATGGTTTGACCTCTGTGATCAACACTACAGGTGAATACCTTGTTGAACATGGATACAAGGATCTCGCGCAATTCATCATGGATCATGTGAAGACAGCCCCTCAAGATGCCTGTTCGCTTGTCAAACATTTCGCTCAACATTTGCCTGGCTTGTTTGATAAATACAAGTTTGATGACCATGTTGTCTATCTTTATAAGAAAGCTCAAATCATTGTCTACCACCTCTATTTGACTTTCCGAGAACAATTACCGGAATATTTTGATTTCAAGGATATCGATCAACTCACCATCTTTTCGGATAATGTTATCCCTACCCTCTTGACAGAATTAGGTGTGCTTCAGATTCCAGAGTCATGGCAAACTCAAATTACTGCCAATCAAGATTTAAGCTTGCAACAAGCAACTACACTCAGAGCCGCAGCCGTAGTCGCATGCGATGATATCGTCATGGCCGCAAAGACCGTGGGCCCCATTTCTGATATGAGCACAGGTGCTTTGGATGTTTACTTGTGGCGTTTAGCTAAAGAAGGGGATTACCGTAAAATCCCTCGTTTCCAATTAAAAGACACCGTCATGTTTTAATAAAATTATATTTTTTTTTTATTGTGTGGATTCCCATTCTGCGTGTTGGGCGGCTGCATTCATGCGTTCCATAAATTCCGATTTGACACATGAATCTGTATTGATACGTGATAATAATTGATTTTCATGCTCGGCGAGCACGCTTGTTTTACTACGGTCGGCATAGGCTGTGATTTTAATCTTGTATAATTTACAGTCTAATGCACCCAAGGCGGGTGACAAGAAATAGTAACGTGGGTGTTGGAAAGCGTCTTCTGTTGAGGCTAATTGCACTGCAGGGACATGAATGGGTTCATCGTCGGTGACAGGGTTTTCAAAGGTGGCTTCAATATAAGGTTGCTTTGTATTCAAGGGCTTGATCAGTTGCACCAACCATGAGTAACTAGTTCATTGTCAATTGAGAATGGTCGTTCTTTTTTGTAAAAAGAAAGAAAAACTTACTGGGCTCCTAATTGCTCGTTTTTAGCATTAATGGCAAAACTAGCACTCAAATCTTCAAAATGTTTGGATTTCTTGAATCGAGGTTCCTTGACTTTTTTATCAAACAAACAACCACACGAAAAGTTCATTTTTTATAAAGAAAAGGCAACTAAAATTATTTTCCTCCCGACCCTTTTAAATTTTTACATCGGATCTTTCTTTTTAACATGAGTTTTTCCTTTCATGATATCTTTGATGATTATCAGTTTGGCACAGATACAACTAATGAGGGTCGTCTTTCTCCACAAATACCACCAGTTTCTTCTTCTGATACTGTACCATTGACCACAGAACTATTACAGAAAAAGGATAGGCTTGATCATTTACTATTTGACACTCATGAATACCCTATTCAACATCGTCGGAGTATTTGCTGTGCTCATCTCTACCATCAACAGCGAAACAGTTCCTCGTTTATTTCTTCTTCTTCATCGCCTCATCATCATCCTTCTCTGACAAGTGGGCATTTAAAAGATACAGGTGTCAGTAACATTCACTCTACCAGCAACAGCAGCAGTAGTATCAGTAGACATGATTTTTCGGGTTTGGTTAAACTCTCTGCAAAACATATGCGGGATATGAAGACACGAAAAGATACATCTTCATGGATATATCAATTGCAAATGGTAGCATCCCGTGTGGTCAATGTACGCACCTGTGAACCTAAAAATACAAGAATGGAGGTAGACGAGGTAACCTCGTTGGCAAAGTACCTGTATAAAGAGAGTCCTGATTGGGAAACCCCTGATAGTCCACAAACAGACAGTATTTCAGAAAGAGATCCCTTATTATCTGCATCTACATCCAACAATTATTCCGCTATACCCATTATACGTAGACAGTCCACTGGGTATTTAAAAGATGTTTATTCACGGTGGAAGAAGCAACAAAGTATACATGCACATATGCGTTTTGAAGGTTCCTCATTGTATTACTTCTCGTCGCACAGTTCCATACGTTATTTCCTATGGAAATTCATTGGATCACGGTAAGTAGGATAATGTTTAGAAGTATGTGTATAAAATATTAAACATTCATGTAGATGGTTTGAAACGGGAATCTTGATTATATTACTCGTACAATGGATTGTGCTTTCCTTTGCTCCTATTCGATTTGATACAGAAAGAGCACTCTTATCAAATATTGGAGATTACCTTCTATTTTTTATTAACATCATCTACACGTAAATACCTTTGTATATTTGAGTTAAATTGTCTGATTTTCAATGTGTATTTCTAATTTAGATTTGAAGCAGGCTCAAAAATCATTGTCTATGGTTTCTTATGGACACGCCAGACCCCCGATTCTGCCGCCCTGAACGCTTGGATGGTGCATCGTAATGAACGAAGGCCTAGTGTATTTTCAATCAAGGAAGATGCAGCTCACCTATCATCACCCACCACCAGTACCCATACCGCACAAACATCGGATTCCATCACAGTAGAACATCAAGTCCTCGCTACACTGATCCCAGACGATAATGATCATCTCAATATTTCTCACACTAGCTACCTCTCCAGTCTTGCTAACGCCATGGATCTCATTTCTATCCTAGCTTACTGGACAGACGTTCTCTTGCTGATCTTTCTCAAGAGACAACCGCCTTCGATTTTACAGGCATTGGCTTCAATGCGCTTACTACGGTTTCTAGTCATGACGGAAGGAACAGCTGTTATTATGAAATCACTCAGATGGAGTTATGAAATGCTTAAAAATGTTATGGGGTTCTTTATATTTTTCTTGCTTCTGTTTTCGTTGGTAGCTTTATTTGTGTTTATGAATGCATTTAATCGACGATGTGCCATAATGCCCCCTACACCTCTAGAAAAAAACATGACAGGTGAAAAAATAAGGGAAATCTCTTGACTGCTAGAAAACTAATTTATGCTATTTATTTTATTACATAGGCATTCAGTTTGTGGAGCCTCGTATATCATGTAGCGGGTACATGTTGAATACCACAAGAAGGGGCGTTTACGATATCGATCTCGGTCAACAATACGAGACCACCAACACCGGACTCTTTTGTCAGCAAGGCCAAGTCTGCATACAGGGAACCCAAAACCAACCGGGATATCATCACATGAGTTTTCAAAACATCTTTTACGCCATGTTAAATATCATGACCGTTATCTCGACCGAAGACTGGACGGATTTAATGTACATGACTCAAGAAAGTGTCTCCGAGTGGGCTTCCTCTCTTTTCTATTGCGCTTGTATTTACCTTATGACGTTCATGATTGTGCCCTTATTTATCGCTGTCATCACCACCTCGTTCTCCCGCACACGTGGAGATAATCTAATACAACATAGTGCATTTGCTTCGAAACATGTTCTATTGACAGTCAAAAAAACATCACAACAGCATCAGCAGCATTTGAAGCATGATGGCGAGGAGTGGATTTATATCAACCCTGTACAGAAATTAAGGGGAACCCATCGTCATACCTTATTTATGTACCTTGGTAGTCTTTTGGTGCTAGTGCATGTCATATGTATGACATTTTATCATGCTCATTTATCAGAGAGGGATACTTCCAGGTTAGACACGGTAGATCAACTATTTACTTGGCTATTTGCCGTGGAGATACCCATTCGTATCTATTATGCTGGTGGAACCAAGTTTTGGAAAGGGACAAGGAATAAAGTTGATACATGTATTGCGGTAGCTACTGTCTCCGATGTATTGCTTGGAAAACATGGCAATTATCATATCTACTTGCTTGTATTTTCTGTCACTCGGTCTTACCGTATCGCTTATTTATTTCCCGGTGTCGTCAAGCTGCTTGTATGTTTAAATGAGAAAAAAAAGAAGTGTTAATCATTCATCTTCCCTTTTAAAAAAATAGTCAGACGTGATTGGAGACGGACAAGGTATTCGAAATTTAACATTTTTCACTTTTCTCGTGATTAGTTTGTTAGCACCTATTGCTGTACAATTATTAGGAGGGGATTTCGGGTTTGTTAAAGAGGATGAACCGTCAATGCGATTTGATAATTCTTATCAAGCCTTTTTAGCTATCTTTCAGGTTTGTGTGTATTTATAAGAACAATAAAAAAAAAACGATATAAGATTATCTAAATGTAGCATAATGACAGATTATGACGGGAGAAAATTGGACAGATATATTGTATGATTCTATGCATAGTCAAGAACATGATTCTGTTACATGTGCTGCTCTTTTCATTGTGTTTATCTACTTTGTAGTCCACTGTTAGTCAACCTTTCTTAAAAAAACATGATGTGCTTTCCAAAAGATAACATTACTTTAAATTTATTTAAATACTAGATATGGTGCTGAACCTGTTTATTGCCGTGATTATGGAAAACTTTGATTTGGATGAAGAAGATATTAAGCAAATACAAATCAAAAAATATATTCGTGAGCATCGATGGAAACCTGAATACTTTAAAATGGATTCCATTAGCAGGTAAAAACACTTTTTCGCACTCTATTATTTTTATCTTATTGATCCTTATATTTATAAATAGATTTCTGTTGCCATTGTTTGTTTTACAAGATGAACGAAAACTTCACATGAAAAATTTACCCCCACATCTCGTGTCGCATGTCACAGCATCAACATTTAAAAAGTTTTTGACAGTACCGCAACAATATAAAAGCTATTCGAAAAAAATAACGCCTCGTTTACTGCAAAGACGTCGAAGCTCCAGCCTGTAAGTTGTATCCTATTTAGTAATAATAAAAATTGATGCTGATAAAAATGCTTTTTGTGTTATAAACGTTTGTAGATCACAATTCAGTATTAAAAGTTTAGTCATTGATCCAATACCATATGCAAGTACAGATTATGAAGAACCCCATATTAAATACGGCGATGAATATGAATTCAATGTAGCGCGCGAAAACAAGGCAGTCATTATTAATAACCTCCAATTGTTTCGATCCATGGGCATTTTAAAGAACGATAACCAAGTTCGTAAATTCTGTACCAACCTGAAAGACAGCGTGTCTTACAACCGATTTATCTGTACGTGCATTTGTCTCAGCACCTTACTGGCCTTGTGGGCAGATGAATCCAATCGATTGTTACATCCAGTCATCATATCCACCTTGATGGAACCCATTCAAACCACCTTGTTGATAGTCTACTTTCTCGATGTTCTTGTTCATATGGCGGCAGATGGCGTATTCATGTTGCCCAAATCGTACCTTCGAAACGCATGGAATTTATTTGACCTGATGAATTTGGTTTCTCAAGTGATTTTCACAGTCCAAACTGGGTATTCAAGTTATTTAAGAATACTGCGTACGCTACGTTCCATTCGTATCGTGTATTATATTCAGGGAACACGCATGATTTTTTTGGATCTGGTCCATGGGTTGCCCAAAATGATGAATGCAGTGACCTTGAACCTGTTGGTGTTTGTACCGTTTGCAATCTACGGCTGTTATTTATTTAGCGGAAAATTTGCGTTATGTAATGATGAAAATGCGGGATCCATCCGTGATTGTGAGGGTGAATTTCAATCGTCTGAGGAGGATAATTTCAATATCTTGTTACCGAGAGTGTGGAAAAATCCATATGATTATTCCTTCGATACTTTTGGAGAGTCACTTTTGCATCTCTTTGAATGTGCTTCTGGTGAAGGCTGGGTGGGTTGATTTGTAGAAAGAAAATAATTAAACGCATAATTATTTAGGTAATGAATGATTTATTCTCTTTTTTAAAAACCTAGATCATGTCCTTGTTCTCTGCTATGAGTGTACCTAATACATTAACAGATCAACCAAAATTCAGTTGGTCGTCATCCTCTATTTTTCATTCCATTTTTTACATTGTCTTTATGTTTGTGGCCTCACTTTGTTCTATCCAGCTATTCATTGGAGTATTTCTAGACATATTCAAACAACGAAGCGGTATCTTTGCCTTGACAAATACACAACGCCAATTCCGAGACTTGCAAAGACAATTGGCATTAGTCAAACCTTCTTTGAAAGCTATAAGGCCAGAGAACCCAATTAGAGCTAGCTTTTATGACTTGGTCATTCAAAAACGGGGGCCATTTGCCCGTTTCATGGTGGCTGTGTTGACGTTGAATATTATGGTGTTTGCGACAGAACATTCACATCAGTCTCCTCTGTTTACTCAATTTCAAGACTGGATGAATTCGGGGTTTCTTTGTGTGTATGTTTTTGAAATGGCTGCTAAAATTGCTGGCCTGGGATTTTGCAAGGTTTGTGTCTTGTCGAACAATAAAAGGGTTGTGTTTCATTGAAAAAAATCATGATTTATAGTGGGCTTCCGCTAGATGGAATATTTATGATTTTGTTTTGGTGAGTTTGACCATTGCTATAACTGTCCCGAGATTTTTTATGGATTTACCAGTAAATATACCACATGTCACGGATCTGCATTATTTGCTAACTGTTTTATCATGAATAGTTTGGCTGGGACTCAGCTAGGAAAATGTTTTTAGTGGGTATTGCGTTTCGTTTAGCTCAACGTTGCGAGTCCTTGGATACTTTGTTTCGATCTATCAGGTAAGAAAATATTTGAATACTTGCTGTAACATTGAGTAGTAGAACTCTGATATTTATTTTGTAACATTATTCATAAAAAAGACGTGCAGTTCCTTCTATATTTTATGTGTCTACCGTATTTGCAATTGTAATCCTATGTTTTGGTGTTACCTTTCAGGAACATTTCTCATCTACGCGATATGGACCTTATGGAAACGAGCATGCTAATTTTCGATCATTGTACACCACCATTTTAACATTATTTCGAATTACTACCGGAGAAAATTGGGTATTAAAAACTTTTTGACTACCCCCCATATATCCCTAATCTGCTTATTTCTGTAGGATTTTCTAATGCATGATTTTACAATCTTACCTCCAACTTGTGTCGGAAAAGATGATTGTGGAGCTCCCACGTATGCTATTGTATTATTTATCAGTTTTTACGTTATTTGTACCTTTATCTTTGTCAACCTTTTCACTGCGGTAAGAAGTACATGTTGCAAAATAAACTTTGCCCTCATTGATTGTCTAATCGGTGAAAGTTTTATGCGGTTTAGATTGTAATTGATAATTTCTCGTTTACGTTTGACACAAGAAACCGGTTTTCGTTAATCACTAGAGCAGATCTGCGATTGTAATGTTTTTATTGTAAAACCAGTTATATTATTTTGTTTAATATATATCTTTTTTTTTCCTTTTATTATTAGATTTAAAGTAGCATGGGCCGACATTGATCCAACCGCATCTGGATATATAAGCATCAAAGATATTCCTCGGTTTCTAAGTGTATGTGGTCAACATATATAAATATATATATAAAACTTATTCCTGTTATTATTGCTATAAATCTAGAGCTTAAATGGAGCACTAGCTGTTCGTATCTATGAGAAACAATACAGTTTGAAAAGTTTACTAGATGCCAGTAACCAAGTAGACACAGACTCAAGTCATCTCACAATTGTACCTCTACCTGAATATCAACAATCATGTAATATGTTGACAGATCGTTATTTCAATCTGCACGCCTTAAGCCAAGTATTAGCCAGTATCGATCCGAATACCATTCAAGAGCGAAAACGACAGTATACGTTAATTTATCAGGAAATTGTGAATTCAGCTTCTCATAGGGGTGTTTCGTTTCACGACATGCTTGAGATTTTAGCCATTCAATTAGTAGACATTTCGAAATCTTTGACGTAAAGTTATTTAAGACTTTTATTTAGCCCCCCACCCCTTTTTCCTCTATTTATGGGACTAACAAATATTGTCTATAAAGGTTTGTCGAACTTGTAAATCGAGCTAGAGTTCAAGACAAAATTAGCAAGGATTTAGCGGCGGAAAGGGCCAGGGGATTAATTGCCATGTTGGTCCAACGTAGAAAATTTCTCAAAGCCAGACAAAAGCCCAAGCTAAAAAGAGTCAAAAGTAGTAGTAGTGCAATCGTTATCAGCCATTGGCTAACACCTACATCTGATCAAAAAAGCGAAACCTCTCATACATCTTTATCCTCATCTGGAAAAGCTCATAGTTTATATAAAATGAGGAAGGAAAATGGTAATGAAACATAATTACAAGTAATCCATTTATCCTCTTTTTTATTGAAATTTGACAACCCCATTTCCATTGATAGTCCCAACCATTGTTGTAGATCCATCTTCACACAATGCAGATTCATTTTTTCATCAGAATCATGTACAGGAACATATGCTACAAGTGCCTCATGCCACACCCATGAGTGACAGAAAAATTCATAAAAGGGATACAGTTCCTGAACCTGCCACTCTTTCCACATATACGAGCAGTCAGTCTTCATCAATTTCAAGTGAAGATGACTTCTTGCCAAGGAAGTCTATAGATTCGACCAAGAAACCCATATTCTTTATCGACACTTCTGCTGAAGAAGTCATTTCTCCTATGGATAAAGATGAGGCTGTTTTTACGTATTATTATACGGTCGATAGAGCCATGGATAAAATGACAAGTCCGGATGCCGAAAAAATTTTATGTGAATTTCAGAAGAGTCAATGGTCAAGTAAGTAAAAAAGAAAGGGGGGGGGGTGATAAAGACGTTTTTTTTAAAAAATCAGCCACTTTAGATTTATTAGATGAGTCGAATGAATGACTTGAATTGATGACCAAGTAAAACCGTTTATATAATAAAACAAAGCTTTTTAAGTGGGAATTGTAAAATATACAATTATCTAGTTGTTATTTTACAGATATCAAACAATGCTTCTTTAATTTGAATTACTGTTATTATTATTAGCATTTTGTAGCTTGCAAACCCAAGTACATCATATGTTATTTTGATCACACGATCTGCACTTGAGATTATTACATAGAGAATAAATGGCCACGTATTAGGTAGAAAGCCATCACATATAATCGGACTTTATTAGATACATACACATAGTTGAATTTCTCTACTTGTCATTTTTTTTTACCAGTGTTTCAGCTTTGTTTGTTAACATTAAAACTCATGTTTTCAAATGAATCAAGGATCACGTTGTCTGTTTCTTATAGAAAAATAAAATCACATTATCAAAACAAACAAAAGCGAAAAATGGTAAAGAAAGCAATAAGGTATATACAAAGAGTAAGTGCAATTAAAAGAATACATATAAACGAACGATAGACGTGTTATCGCACCATCCAAATGCTGCAAACCCCTCTTTTATGCACCTTACTTCTCTTCTCTCTTGTAAATTTTTAAATAGAACTTTTTAGACTGTCCGGCAAATAGCTTACCAAGTCTCAAGTAAAATAAACTGCACTCAAGCATCCATAATCACTTTAAACTATTTAGGCAGACACTCACTTTATTTTTTGACGGGCCTTATGTTCCTTTGTCGCATTTTTAATTGAATGCATTAATTATGTTTTTCTGGAACCAAAAATAGAAACCCGATGGCAACCATGCAAATATAACTGCAAGAGGCAACATGCAGCATCTTAATAAAACTCAATCGACTCTTATATCTATTCAAAGGAAACTGATCAGTACTGAAAATTAAGACTTCCAGCAGCATTCATTACCATCAATTATGTGATTTATTATTAGAAAAAGAGAGAGAGAGAAAAAAAAAGAAAGAAAGAGTACACAGGGGGCGATTTCCTAAAAAAGCAATGATCAGCCTCAGGGCTTAACATGGGTCGCACCAAGTTTTGTTTTTTATAAATACCCTTGATCTTAATCATCTATTGGCATATCGACCCGTTGACCTTCTAATCCGTAAAACGTACTGGCTTGGCTCATATAAGCCGCAGATTGTCTTCTTGGAACCGTTTTAGAAAACAATTTCCAGCGAACTAAGCATGTAATAAGCCCATTGTTAGTAAGAGTGCTATTCACTTCAAATGTTGTTTATCATTTCCTTACCGAAATCTTTCAGTCCCTTATTAAAGTTTAGTTGGCACACAATGGATAATATAATTGTAACCTAAATATTGTGTAAATATGTTAGCTCAACATGGGACAATGTACACTGTAACACCTACAATTGCGGCCACAAGAGTACAAACACCTACGACAAAAAATAGAGTTTAATTTGTATTTTGATTTTCAACACTTGCATTAACTTACAATAACCAGCGAACGCATACCAATCCGTTAAGAATCCCTTCTTATAATACATTACATAGACTGTACTTCCGATAAACACAAATTGAAAGACGATAAAGGACGTCATCAGTAAATTGCTCTCTCTCGAAATAGCATATCGTGACATGACCAAGGACGGAAGGATCAAAACAAGGACAGCCAGTGACACACCCAAGACCGGTATTGTCGGACTACCTTGTTCCCAGTTATAAGAAAAACTTGCAAGCATGATAAAGTAAAGTGCGTACGACGTAAACTCAAAATAGATGTTGATCTTCAACATGAGTGAAAACCATTGAACCTTAATGTACATTTCTAATACAGGTAGTGAGCTAGTGTATAACAGAGATTTACGTGTTTGTATTTACTCTGAATCTCTGTACTACAACCAATTTTTTTATAAACATCCCAGCCGATGTCTTTTGTTGCTTTCTTGGCTGCGAACAATGTCATAGGTGTAATTAGAAAAACTATGATGCTAAGCACAATGAGGAGAGACTGATTGATTGTCGCAAGGTCACCAAACATGATATATCCATCATTCTTATTCTTCCATTTTACTGTTTCTGCAATCATCTTTTTTTTTTAAAAAAAAAAGTCGACCTAATATTAATATGGGGAGGTAATAGTAACAGTTGAAATTCTAGGCCTTACTAGAACACTGAAAATGAAGGAAAGAACTGTTGATGATGCTGACGCCCAAATAGTTTTAGAGTTCAAATGAACGACCTAAACCGCGGGTGATAAGTTAGAAAAAAAAAATTCCATATTTTTATGTATAAATATATATTTCGGTTACGTACACCATCAATGGCCAACCACACCCTCCAAACTTCAAACGCAAGAAACATGACATATTCACCCGATATTTTAAAAGCTTTATCGAACAGTTCTAAATTTTTCTCGTCTGTCTCTGCTCCCTCTGTTTTCGATGCATAGTATATTTTTCGAACATGGATGAGGGTGGGTATAAGCAAAGCCAAGGAGCAGATGGCTTGTATTGATGCCAGTAATAAAAACACTGAACTCCATTTGTATTTTTTCAGAACGGTGTGCTGGGTTAAATTCATAAATTTCATGGATTAATTTTTTTATTTTTTTATTTTTTTATATGAAAAAAAAAATGTACCTTTAATTCGTCTGATATAAAAAGCATTTGTCTATTGAAATGTTGCTAGTGTGATAAGACAAAAGAAGAAGAAAAAGAAGAAAGAGGGGAAGGAGAGAAATAAAAAAAGCCGAAAAAGAAATAGATGAAATTATTCCCTGGCTTAGTTTGTATTGGTGTCTCATGATTCCAGTTATTCGTTAGTTATTCAGCCACAAGGCTTAAACAATAAAAAAAAAAAAGGGTTGATGCCTCAGATGTGCCATTGTTGTTCTTGGCCCTCTTTGTTTATGACGTGTTCTACATCATGTGATATTTTTCTGGAGCCAGAGAAAAGAAGAAACGGGTAAAACCATCCCCGTAAAAAAAAAACTTTATTCATGCAAACTGTCCTTACTTTATGGAATATCCTTTTGTGTAAAGGGACTAAACTTCTGCAACCAATCTTAATCACCTTGATGTTACACAGTATAAAATATTTTCTATAAATATCATCTACCCTTTTTCAAATACTTACTTCTTACGTTCCTATCGACGTTTCGTTAATAATCATAA
This sequence comes from Mucor mucedo, assembly GCF_025094135.1. Taxonomy (NCBI): domain Eukaryota; kingdom Fungi; phylum Mucoromycota; class Mucoromycetes; order Mucorales; family Mucoraceae; genus Mucor; species Mucor mucedo. The sequence goes on along the minus strand of NW_026252352.1, from coordinate 152,891 downwards.
ATCGCTTTTATTTTTAAGAAGTATCACTAGTGTCTTAACGCTGTATATCAAAATATACTTATGCAGACTTGAACGCTTCCAAAATTGTTTTGGAATAGTATATTTGATATGACCAGTAAGATGGTGCACGAAAGAGCGTCAATGATGAGATTTTGATTGTTGCCATGACTACCCACCACAACCGTGTAACCTATGAAACGATTCTTTGCTGATGCTGGATTATATTCCTCATAGTTGCATTTAGCGCGTCAGACACACTCAGAACAGCCTGTTTTCATATTTTAAAGTTACTGGTCCGTACATTTTTTTTTTCATATCAATCTACAAAGATTATAAAAGTGCAACCGCTTGGCCGTAGCATAAACATGTAAAAGTCAACTTTTTAAGTTTTTATTTTATTTCATTTAAACAGGGTAGACACAAGTTTTTTGGTTTTTTTTTGGTTTTTTCTTCCTTTTTTGTTTGTTTGTTCAGTATACAATAAATTTACACATGCATCATCCATATTGATAGATACAATATCTGCTTACAGCCACTTTTCAGATTGAGGTAATGATATTGTTGTTGTTATTGTCGTTGTCAATGTTTCAGTGGTGTAGGAAGGAGGTCTTTCTGAAATGTCAGAATCTGACGTGAGAGGTTTTACTGGACTGGCAATGATTCTATTCGAGTCAAGTGAGTTTGTGTTGATTGCTTGCATGGCCACTCTTGGGACAATAGGTTTGGGTTTTTTAGGGTCTTTTATCTCGATGGTGTTTATTTTATTGTTACCCAAGTAGCGATCTGTCTTGACCTGATATGGCAAATTATCAACACGTTCTAAGGAGGTGGGGCCAATTTTATTAGCATAAAATCTTCCTTCCGAGTCCTCCGACTCTTTTCTATATTGGCTGTCATCGTCATCATCTTCAATTGGTGGTGCCTTATTAATCAATCCAACTTCTGTACCGTTCAAACCGTCGTCATCGGATCTTTTCTTTTTTTGAAACGGATACCATTTCACTAAATGAGTTGTATTTTTTTTTTTTTAGTTTGTTATTATATTATTGAAGACATTTTTTTTTTTGGTTTACCAAATGGTTTTAAACCTTGACCGAAATTAAGTTGACACCTGATAGCCAGGCACATAGTGGCCTAATGAACATATTTAGTAAAACGTGTGCGTGTGCGACAATGAATATCTATTTATAAAAAAACAAGGCTTACCACAACAGAAAAAATAGATGCGAATGCTAATAGAAGTAATTAATATTTAAATTAAACTAGTTTGAATTGCTTGCAATTTAACTCACAATAGATTATTCCGATATTCCACAGGTCATCATAATCAAACAATCCAATAATACAGTAAAGATTACAAGCCAATAAAGCCAATTGAAGAGATAAAAACATGTACATTAACCAACGACTTTCTCTAGTAATTGCGATTCTTGAAATAAATAAACCGACTGCTATTAAAACAGCCAAGACTAATGCAAGGATACAAAAGATCAAATGGCCTGTAATGATAGCTACACCTATTAACAACATGACTTGAAAGAAAATGTCTACTTTAAGCACTAATGCGAATCTTTGCACATTGTGATACATATCTTTTTTTTTCATTTTTGTAGTTGGTATATAAAGGAAACATTCATATTTTGTTTGTAATTGTCAGACTTACTTTGAAGATCAATACTACTACCAATCTTTCGATAAACCTGCCATCCAATGATTTTCGATGACTTGTAAGCGGAGAGAATGACAGGTACGGAAAGGACAAAGAAGGCGACTGTCAACCCAATTTGAAAGTGTAAATTTTCTTTTTTTAAAGGGTTGTCATCCGTCGCTAACCATTTTATTGACTCAAAAATAAGCTATAGTATAAGAAAGTTAATGTCAAAAGCTGAAAAATAGAAATAAAAAATTTGAGTTACCATGACGTTGAAGGCACATGAAAAAACCGAAAACCAGGCTGAGGCCAAAATGGTTAAAGAATTTAAATGAACAATCTATAAGGAGAATTTTAGTACGACAATGTGGCACAAAAGTAAAAAAAAAAAACTAAGCAAAAGTCTACCCCATCGGTTAACATCCACAGTCGCCAAGTTTCGTAGGCTATAAATAACACATTTTCGTAAATGACTCTATGACCCTTTAAATCAAAATAAGATCCAAACAGGGCGTCTTTATTCTCTATATCCAATATCTCTTCTGTATGATTATTTATGTATTCAGTGTTCCGCAAGGTTTTTACTAAAATGGGTACTGACAAGACCGTCTGAAGAATTACGAGTCCAAAGTATATTTGAATCCACCTTGACTTTTGCAGTTGTTCAAACTAGGAAATTTATGCAAATAAATAATGTTGAGTTTTTACTGCTTTTTCAATTATTTTTTTAAAGTGTTTTACCAATCTTCTTATATAAGAGAACATGGTGTTTACAAATAGTGAATAATAATAGTCAAAAAAATAATAATAAAAAGAACAAAAGAGGTATGAAATAACAATTGGGCTTTGTTTCTATACTTGTTCTGTCTAAAAAAAAAGGGGGGAGCGTTCCACAGGCCAGCCAAGCCACCAATTTGCTTTTTCCATCGTTTTGTGAAACTAAAAAAAATAATAAACCTTCTTTATAATCATGTCAGATAAAAAGAAAACAACGCCATTGGAAATCTTGGAAAGCAAGAAACGCATCAATGTATGTGCACCCATGGTTAGATACAGTAAACTTCCTTTCAGAGAATTAGTTCGAAAGTATGTCTTCTACAGAAACCCTTCACCCAATCAGAAATGTATTAATTATTCATTTAGGTACAATACAGACATTGTATACACACCCATGATTCTCGCCGATGTATTCAAGAACTCTGAGTTTGCCCGTAGCTCAGACTTTTCAACTAATGCTCTCGATGACCCTGTGGTTGTTCAATTCGCCGCAAACAACGGAGCTGATCTTGCTGATGCAGCTGAGCTTGTATCCCCTTATGCAGGCGGTATCGGTAAAAGGATCCCGTTCCCCCCAAAGACTTATTTGCCACTTATATATTCATGCCAATTCTTTATTGTATAGATATCAATTGTGGCTGTCCTCAAAAATGGGCTTATCAAGAGAAAATTGGTGCTTTTTTGATGCAAGATCCCGAAAATGTTCGAGATATGATCCGTACTGTCAAAGGTCGAGTCAATATACCCTGTAGTATCAAAATTAGAGTCCATGATGATTTAAAGTAAGTATTGATTCCCGAGTGACTCCACAGAATGATGGGTGATTAATCCGGTATTTAGAACTACCTATGAATTTGTAAAGAGAGCTGAAGCAGTCGGTGTCGATTTCTTGACCGTGCATGGACGTACTAGACTTCAAAAAAACACAGAACCCGTCAATTTTGAAGGAATCAAACTTGTTAAAGAATCAATTAATGTGCCAGTAATTGCAAACGGTAGTATATTCTCTATAAAGGATGTGGATGAAATGTATGAAAAGACAGGAGTGGATGGTGTGATGTCGGCAAGAGGTTTATTACAAAATCCCGCTTTATTTGCAGGACATGAAACTACACCTTGGGAATGTATAGAAGTAAGTTGCGGGTAAAATGTAGTCAATGCAACCTTATTTATGTTATATATAGGACTATGTGCGCTTGGCATTAGGATATGGTACAAACTCATTCATCTTTCACCACCATTTAATGTTCATGTTCGAGGATATTATGAGCAATGCAGAACGTAAAACATTCAACACACTTTCCAGTATACCGGCTATTTTAGACCATTTAGAAGAGCATTGGGGATTCGACTCATCAAAATTATTATAATATGATTTTTTTTTTTATTAATTTAATCATGGTTTATTTGTACAAATTGTGAGATGTGTGTTATTTGATGTTTTTATTTCTTGTTGGATTCTACTTTATCGACAACCTTTTGACAGATCTGTTGAAATACAGGGAATAAATTGGATTTTTCAAACATATTGACATAGGATCCAGCACCTTCAGTTTCAACCATGCTAGTGAATCCAGGATCAATAGGAACTCTGCCGAAAAAGTCGATGTCATAATCCTTTGCCATTGACTCACCACCACCGGAAGAAAAGATATTTGTGCATTCCTATTTTTGTTTTGTTTTTAGTGTACTGTCAATATTTTATCCACTTTGATGCCTACTTACTGCGCAGTGAGGACAGACAAATCCGCTCATGTTCTCAACGACACCCAAGATTGGTAACTTGACCTTTTTACAAAATGAAATCTCCTTACGTACATCTGCAATAGCAACGCCTTGAGGTGTAGTGACAATGACAGCACCATCAGGGTTAAATTCCTTTAAATATTCTACAATGCCAATATGCTCATCGGAGGTTCCAGGTGGTGTATCAATTAATAAATAATCCAAATCGCCCCAATAAACGTCTTGCAGAAATTGCTTGATCATAGCTGATACAATGAATTAACCGTCTATTTTTTTACATCCTTCACTATCATTTACTTACCATTTTTCTTGGGTCCTCTCCAAACAACAGAATCATTCTTATTTGTCAACAAAAATCCAATGGACATACAAGATAAACGTTGATTTTCATCAGCATAAACAGGTACCCAACTACAGTGAAATCCGTCAGTCAAACCTGCTCGTCTGTATATACTCTTTTATAATTACCCTTGCGATGCTTGATGCACCTTCTTTCCATCCAAACCCAACATGCGAGGAATACTTGGGCCAGTAAGATCGATGTCAAGCACACCTACCTTTTTGCCTTGATGGACTAATGATAAGGCAAGTTGGGTTGTGACAGAAGACTTTCCGACACCTCCCTTTCCGGAAAGCACAAGCACGATATTTTTGATACCAGAGAGATTAATGTCAGACATGTTTAATCGTTTAAAAAGTGCTCTCATTGAAGTTTTCCGACTTTTTTTTTCATTTATAGATATTTTTGAGTCAAGTTGATTGGCTCTAACCAAATCATTAGTAATCTATTTTTTTTTTCGGAGGTATACGCTAGTAATGCATGATAAAGAATTATACACCAAACAGGTTTAATTCACTGAAGATAGTTAGCCTTGTATAATGCTGTCTATAATAGGGACTCTTTCATTCGTCCTGAACTTACTGCCAAACAAACAGAAATGAATCATATCATTCATGAAAATTCTTTTAGTTGATAAACAAGTGTCGCCTTTTTCTGTACACGCTACTGAAAGACGAGTTTATGCCAAGAAAAAAACTATCAAATGGTGATTGTCCAATTGAAAAAGAGAAAAGATGTAAATTATAAAGTACTTGGCTCCATTTATCAGTAATTAAAGAATAATGGGAGCAATGATGTTGTTTCTCATTGACTCGCGTCAAAATTAGCCAGACTTCTTGAAATATATTTTAAACCCTAAAGAAGTTTATGATTTGCTCCATGTTGTAAATTAAGATACAAATGATTCTACCAAAGACATATATTTAAAGATCTACAACTACAATCTGTATTAATTTATCTATTTGGTTATATCATAAAATACGCTATTATTTTTACTCTGATAAGAAGCTTGGCCATATTATCAATTTAAACAATAATAAATAGAAGAGATATTTAATTTAGGGAAAAAGAAACGATTTATTTTAAAGGAGTGGGAGGCGAATAATAAACTGAGGAGAAAGAGCAGACAAATACAGAGGAGGAGCCAGAGCCATAGGCAGAAGAAGGGATGGGAGACTACTACGATAAAAAAGCATTTAGTAATTATGATTGATATCTTTAGATGTTCTTTATTTACCTTCACCCGGTCTACCAGGAGATGAAAAGGGTCATACTTCAGGCCCCTGTCCACGGCCGACTACTTCCATATCAAAGTAGCCGACCCGGAGGAACTCCTGCCAATTTTCCTCCATAAAAGCAGAAAGCAGGAGTCCCCCCCGTCAGGAAGAACCGGCGCGACACTAAAAAAGATGCGCTGTTAATACACAGTTATAAAAATGATGAATCATATACTTACAGTAATCCAAACGGACTACCAAGAAGCGCCGGTTCCTCCTGGTTTGCCTCGGCGTATTGTCTATTTGTTCTAATAAAAGACATTAATATTGAATACAGACACAAACTTACTTGAGGATTCCTTACCCATTTTTTTTAATTTCCTCCACGAAGGAGGAAAGGAACAGGCCAGCATAAGGAAACACCAACAAAAAGAAGCCCCTAAAAATATAGAAAGACGGCGTTGTTAATAAACAATAATAAAAATGATAAATGATACACTTACCACAGTCCAGACGGACACGACAGTCTCGTCTGGGATAGGAGGTGATACCACCCATAAGCCAAGAAATGGTAGCTGGTAAAAGACATAAATATCTAAGACCATTAAACTTGAAAGATCTAGAACTTACCAAAGACAGCGTTTCCCATTGTTATAATTTTAAAAAGTTAAAGGAAAAAAAAAAGGGAAGACAACAAAAATTCGAAAGTCTTGTTTAAATATGGAATCGATTAAATAAAAATGATTATATCAGAATCCCACGGAAAATTGATCAACTAAAAAAAGTAAGACTAAACCAGCTTTTATCAGGCTTTTAGAAAACAACATTACTCATCCCAGATTATGTCTGGAATTTTTTAAAGGGTCACTAGTGTTTCAAAACTGCGTACGGATCTATCAGCGAAGCATAAAGTAGTACTCGTTAATAAAAAGAAAAGATACTATATGATTTCACATATAAAAACATTAAGCCAGAACGAGTTATTACCAATCCATGCGAGCAAGCTTTGTATTAAGCAAATTGCCAAACTGGAGTCACCCTTCTTTCTGGATGTGATTTAAAATTTGTCACTCTCTTTCGATTACTAAATTTGAAATCTAGAACCAAGTCTATCTACAGTTTATGCAAAACAATTTTACAACATATTAAATTCCCAGATCAATGTATTGCAGAGAGTTATAGATGATTGACATGCACGTTTACATATTAAGATTCTCTGTCGTGTATGAGAAGTACTAGCTACCATTTTTCGGTGCCTTCAAATAGATGTTACAAATTATTACCTTAACTCCTATGGTTCTTTAAAACGAGATCATGTCAATTATGGCCTTTTCTTTTTTAATGGTCATGTAATCACATACGGTTTCCTCCATTTCGCCTACTTGATAAGGTTGCACTTGGTTTGCGCAAGATGTATATTCGGAATTGTGTTGCAAAAGTAAATTATGCTGACCTTTTTATTAAGTAATTGACAAAAAAAAAAATAGCACAGTGTAACAAAGGGAGTTATGTCCAAAAGTAAAAAAGAACATGTCTCACAATGAAAGTGTCACTGTTAAAAGAGAGGAATACATGTTATGATACAAGTATTAATAGGATTGGTGTCATTTAAATCATAAAAGTTTATTAATAAAAAATATTAATACGGTCTTCAAGTGTGAAACGCTTACACCTTATGTTCATATTATGTTTATAAATTCACATGAAATGAGAGAACCAATCCTTTTTTTTTTTTTTTTTTTTTTTGGCAGGAGTATAAAATGCAGCGCCAATTAATCACTTTCTCTTTCAATACCAAAGATGCATGGTGTTTTCTCTTTTCGCTCACTTTTTACCGGATAAAAAGATAAAGTATCTTTTCTTTTTAAATCTTAATAAAATGTGTGTTTTAAACTATTTAAACGGTCCTTTTATATTGCCTTTCATGTCCATTCAAAAAAAAAAAAGGAGCGGGGGAACGGTTTTATGCAGATAGAAAAGTAGATAGATAAAGGCTCAAGATCCTCTGATTGAGATTTATGAACAAAGATTTCTACATTCAAGAAAACAGCCACTATTTGCCTGTTTGAAAACCGGTGTAAAGACAAACCTTAAATAATTTTATGAATGCTTGCATTGAAGGCGCCAGATGATATGTCACTCGTAGTACAAATGGCAATGCTGTATAAAATCCAGAAGCCCCATTAGGTTCACAACAAATTAGAATCATGCTGTATTTATAAAAAGAAAGATGAGGGTAATTTTATGACATGTATCTATTGTGAGCAAGCAACGGGTGACGGACACCTTTCCATTCGCTAAATAACTGATTATGGAACGAATCCAAACTAATGTACATATAATATACCATTGTGAATCAACGAATAAGAAAAAAAGTATATACTGTATAGGTTATTTCCATATCACATCATACTATCATAAATGTACGAGTTCCTTTGTGTTTAGGTGGTACGCCATAAATTATACTCCTCTTGGAGAAGATAAATCAAGCACAACTATTGGTCTTGTCTATGTCTTCGCTGCTCATGCAAATAAGGCTGCCTTTGCTTGTGCTTTTCAAAAATTTCAAGGTCCAATTTTTTGTATCAAAGGTGCTGCTGCTGATAAAGGATGTTATTAAGCCCAATTCAATCCAATCCCTTGATATTACTCCTACCATCATCCATGCTCAAGTTCCATATAGATACACAAAAGAAGTCTGTAGCATTGAAAAAGTACTGATGCATATAGTAGCGGACCTTTTTTCCAATATCGCACATGGTAACTCCTATATCATTGGGCTCGTGGTGATATTGGTACTATCAATCTTTGTAAAGCAGATATCAATGCTTGTGTCCAAACCAATGAGTTCCGATACTAGTATGAACTTGACCTCCCCGCCACTTCATTGAGAAGAAGATTAAGATTGTTTGTTTGCCGTGAAATTTATGGTGCTGATGGTATTGAATATAATGACTTGGCCAAGCAATAAGAATTGAAACCTATACGCGTCAAGGATTCTCCCCGTTTTTTTTTTATTTGAATGGTTAAGACTACATACAGTTTTAGCCATGATCCTACCCTCAAAAGCGTTTACAAAGGATTCACTGTACCTATTCGTAATATATGGGCCTCTGTAGCTACTGGTTTCCTTTACCCCCCTTAGTCGGTGAGATGTTTATCATGTCTAGTCTTCCTACTCATCCCTGCTTCTTCAATGTTGATATGGATGACAATAATGAGATCATTGGCCTTTTTTAAACCAAAAACTATATCTATTATAAATAAAAGTGAACAATTATTGTATAAACATTTTCTGCTATTTTTTTAAATACAATACTAAATTGCTTTCCCTTTGATACGCTTTCTTTCAAAAATATTTTCAAGTCATCATGACTGGCTAATTTAAAGACGGAAGGGTCGATTTTAGGTATAAATATATCACAAGGAACAGGTAAAGAGCTGTAGATATTATTGATTAATATATGGGTACATTCAGTCAAAGTGATACTCTGTCTATGGATCTCTTCTCCGCCCAGGATAAAGTTACGACCATCCCCTTTTACCAGTGTTTTAGCTCTTCTGAATAAGCCTCATCCAAGTTGGCAACCAGCTCTAAAATAGATGGTTTGCCACTATTGAAGCGAAAATGTATGTGCGAGATGAGATTTAGCTGTCAGTCATAATTAAATTAGCATACAAATTGTATTGGGGAAATTTTTTTGAGACGACTATGTATATTATATTCATTCGCTAAAGATTCTTTCAACATCGGTCTTTCTTCCAAGGAATGAGGACACATAATAACAATATTACTGCATTAAATTGCTTTCTTGTGGACATACGTTTCTTGACTTTAAGATTTATTTGTTGTATTTTCGAAATAACTCCATTCGCCACGCTGCAGCCATATACTCAAAAGATTTCTTTGTATTTTTTTTTTTAGAAAAAACGTATTGCTGTGTAAGGGAATTTAATTACTTGAAGGCTTGATAAATTGTTCTTTTATATCTTTTCTAATCTAACTTCCCAATATCGTATGGAAAGCATTAGATATCGTGCGTATTGGGGTTGTAAAAGGACTTAACGATTTTATACTTAATAGTTCGTGTGGATGTAAGGATATGTATGAGGGGGGTGACATAAAATAGGGCATATAAGCTCAAATGGTCGATTGTTGGTTCATACAGTACCTGCTCCTTATTTTCTCCAACTAAGTGACTTGTACTACCATATCACAATACCCACAATTCGGACATGAATTCTTTTTTGGTAAATAATAAAGTCTAATTTTACTTGTTTTCCATTACTTTAGCATTGTCACAACAGTAACAATGAACAATAAGAACAATGTAAGTTTTTTTTTATATATATTTACATTCACATATAATCTTACTGACCCAAAAAATAATAGAATATTGAATATTTAAAAAAAAAGAACTTTGGATTAAAGCTTCAATAGTATTTCTTGATCGAATGATCCAATAAAAGTTTATAACGAAAACTGCAAGTTAAATGATGAGGAAAGAAAAAAAAAGCTGTACTCCTGGTTACTTCTATTATTTGGAGAATATAGAATCAAAAAGTAGTACTTCAATTATTCACGGCAGTGTTGAAGGAATCTAATGGTATAATTTCAGAGCTGAACAAAGAGGGCGACTATTTTTTAAATTCAACAATATCCTGTCTCTCCTCCCAACCTAGCAGCCTCAGTAAAATCAGAGGAAATGATCGAGCCCGAACAAAACTACGGACATCAAGCCATGATTATAATAAAAAAAAACAGTAACAGACTATCGAGGTCCTTCAAGCAAAGCGTTCCTACAAAAACAGTTGCACTTAAAAACGCAGGAAGTGACTTGGGAACGTTTGAAGGCTCACTTGAATCACAGCTATACCAAATATGACAAACTGACAAGTGAGTTCGAACTCTTTAAAAAAAATGCTCACTTCAAATTAATCAAGTGACAACCAAACAGATGAGCTGATTAAATCAGTTCAAGAATTGAAAGAGGACAACGAGAAATTGGTGGCAGCCATCCAAAGTAGAGACCAAGATGTTGCTGCTTTAGATGCTGATATAAACAAGTTTAGTGGTAGCCTTAGTAATATACTTTTGCTCTTTTGACTCTTTGTCTTAAACCTTGCTTGTTAGCTTGTATAACAGTTGGAGGAACACGGTATGGGTGGTCCAGTGAAGGAAAAGGGTATGGAAGAACCAATGAAAGAAAAGGGATTCATGTTGCAAAAAAAGCTTTAAAAGAGAGAGAGGAAGAGATTGATATTCTCAAGAAAGAACTCGGGGGCTTTGAAGGGTGCATTGGTAAAGTGCAATCTAAATTCCACTAGCAAAAGCAGTTAAACCAAGGATTTGTTGAGGAACTTAGAAATTACTAAGAGGCATTGCCAAAATTACCTCACAAGACAATATAGCGACATGACTGTTTCTATCGGACAGCGAGATCGGCGAGTTGTGATATTACAAGGTGACCTTCAGCAACAAACAAATCACCATGGAAAGACAAAAGAATTTGCTTCTTGAAGAGATAGTAGAGTTGAAAGATACAATTCATGACGCATTCGACGCATTGAATAAACGAGAAAAGATTGTCGTTGAGTTACGTAACAAAGTTAGAGGCAAAAGGCAGCAGCCTGTACATCTCCTAGCTCCGAAGAATACGTAATCACAATTTAACGACACAAAGAAAAAATAGGCGCAACTCAAAGAGAAGTAATTGTAACAAGGCAAGAAAATAAAAGTCTTCAAGCCGTTTACCTCGACATGAAAAAATAATACCACTCTATCAGAAAAAAAAAAGAAATATTTTTTAAGTAGACTCCAAATAATAGATACATTTTCATAGATTACATATTGATTTCAAAATGACCTTTTCAGAACCATTTAACACAACCCACTCGACATGTTTAAAAGCGGGAAGAACAAAGTTATTAGGGCGTTTATAGGTTAAAGAAGGTGAACATGAGTCGCATTTCAGACGAGGTTGGCATGCCGAAGGCAACAATTCAAAGCATTATTGAAATAATTAGGGAAAGTGATCTACCCCTTCCAGAAAAAACCAAAAGTCTCATCTAAACAAACTGAATGCCATAGATATAAGACCACTAGAGGCAATAACAAGACACGAGCCGTTTGCGACTTACGAGAAACAAAACGCTCAGATTAAACTCCATCGAATTGACATTTCCAGAGCTGCTTCGATACATTGTTTTGCTTTGCTTTTACTTCACAGCACACAAGCCAACGCTAACGGAAGCTCACAAGAAGAGAAGACTTTTATGCGCCATATAACGGGTTTATGAGACTATCGAGATTTTGTCTGGTCGGATGAGTCGCGATTTACAGTTGAAGACAATGATGTGGATTTGGGAGTTATTTGTAACATTGGAGAGAGGTATAAAAAGGAACATATTGTTGAAACAAGTGGAGAAAGGGAAACGTTCTGATTTGGAGCTGATTTTGGGCAGGTGTTTTTGAGTCTTTAGTATTCATGGATAGCACTGTGAGTGGATCAAACGGCTTATGTCAAATTTTTACCCTTGGTTCAGTGATCTGTGTGCGAACATGACTCACTACAGTTGACAAAATTAAGCTGCAGCAACAGTGTCTAAATTCTCAAATACAGTTATTTATGGCCATTAAGAACCCTTAACAAGGTTCAAATGTCAGCAAAAACTTGACTCAACTACACAATTTTCCCGCTTTTACAATCAAACCGTTCCTGCTTTTTTCAATGCATCCCCTTTGACTGCTCCTCTCGATTCTCTGACTTCTCAATGTCCGGTTATAATTTAGCCTGCCCTATCGTCAACAATTGCTAACCGGAACAACACAATATCGTCAAAGCCAAAAGAAAGAGCTAAAAAAGCCAGATAGGTCAGCTCTAAACCTGCCAGGTTAAAATAATATTTTTCTTTTTCATGCATTTAGTAAAACGCAATTTAAAATCACAAATTGAGCAACACGCATGCCATAGGATTCTAATTATTTTCACTTCTCTCATTCACAACAAGCTTTAACAATTTACTACACTACAAGAAGAAAAGCGTCACTCTATATTATGGTCTATTGTTAATAACTACCGTAGTCAAAATAGCTGCCCAGTTTCGCTTTTTTTTTTTTTGTATAAATGCAAGGACTTTTTTTTTCCATTAGCCGTTTTCGGTGAAAGCAGCAATAAAACTTTATTTCACAAATCTAAACATTCGATGAAAAATACGGCTAATTTTATTCCATCATAGATAAGTGCATACTATATTAATGGGATATAAGCCCGCTTATTTTATCTTATCAGTGTCTTTTAAACATCCCCTGACCTCATTCGCTTGAATAGTTCATGCAATTTAACTAGTTTAATCAACGACTAGTTCATCAACTATTTCAAAAGTAACCACACTTATAAACATTGTAAAGAAGAAACACGTTACAAGTACGCTATAGAATCCAAAGAGCTAAACCATTTTTGGTGATCATCCCAATCGTTTTGATCCAGAGCTTTTCATCTCAACACTATATCAAAAAACAATTATTGATACATTATCATGTTTGTAAGAATAATTACTCTCTGATGTCATATCGTCTTGTGTTGTTTGAAAAAGTTATGCTTCTCAATAAATGAGGGAGTTAGGAAGTACCTACTGTCTAATAACCAAAACAAAATATAAAGATTGGGGATAGAACAATTAAAAAAAAACAAAACAATACCATTCATGAAAATGCTTTGATTGATAAACAAGTAGATTTAATTTCTAAAGACCCGAACAGACAAAAACATTTATGCGAGTTGCAAGTTTAATTTGAGGTATAAAAAAAAAGGGCCTAAATGTTGTACTTACCTTAGTATAATAGTAATGTTCATATGTTTACTAAGAATTATCAGAAAGTGGGTGCTCATGTAACTAAAAAAAAAAAAAAAAAAAAAAAAAAAAAAAAAAAAAAAGGACGTAAATTATTCTTGGCTCTACTATATCAGTAAAGGAGTTAAAGAAATCATGTTATTTTTTTTTCAAGACTCATGTCATAATAAGCCAGGCCTCTTTAAATACATACCAGATTTTACCTTCCAAAACCTATAGATGTTCGTGATAAGGTCTATAATTTAAATAAAGAAACAAATGTTACTACCAAGGGCGTATTAAAAGATCTGCAACTATAGTATAGTTTACATAATTTATCTATTCGTTCATATTATAGATTACGCTATTAGCGTTGCTCTGATAAATATTTTTACTCTGAAAAAAGTATTTTGGGCATATAATTTTAAAGGATAATAATCAAAAGAGATTTTATTTTAGAGAAGTTTTTTTTAAATAAAGTATTTATTAAGGAGTGGGAGGGAGACTGGCCAAAGTAAGTTCGAAAGAGGAACCGGAGGAAGTGGAGGCTGGTAGAGAGGCTTATTTGGTGGGACTTCATCACCGTAGAAGGGTAAGAACCCTGGTGTACGGTTGCAGCACCCCCACTGGCTGTGGAGGTGCTACCCTCCAAGGACTGGGAGGGCTGTACACCAGGGAGGACGAGGCCTGGAGGGTTTTGGTTGTGGTTCTCCCTCCAGAACTATGATAAAAAAGCATTTAGTAATTATGATTGATATATTTAGGTGTTTTTTTACTTACCCTCGTCCTTTCTACCAGGAGCAGTAAGGGGCCCTACTCCTGGCCCCTTGCCACGGCTGACTACTTCAAGGCTGAAGTAGTCAGCCCGGAGGAACTCCTCCCTATGTTCCTCCAGGAAGGAGGAGCCCCCCGCCGATAAGGGAACGACGCAAGACGAAGAAACGCAGTCTGGTAAAAGACATTAATATTGAATACAGACACGAGCTATGTTGAGGATTACTTACCCATCTCTAGACCTTTCCTCCACGAAGGAAGAAAGCCGGAGGCCACCATAAGGAGACCACAAAAAAAAGAAGCCCTTAAAAGTAAATAAAGATAGAAAGCATTGTTAATAAACGATAATAAAAATGTTGAATCATACACTTACCATATTCCAGACGGATAGGAAAGTCTCGTCTGTGCTGGGAGATCATACCACCCATAAGCCAAGGTAGTACCTGGTAAAAGACATGAGATTGCATTATAGATTGCTAAAAGTTTTTAAAAATTGAAGGAAAAAAAAGGGAAGAGGAAGTTGGATTCTGGAACTTTGTTTATATATGCAATCGAAAACAAACTAAAACGATTAGTCATTTTTTACAGAATCTCATGGAAACTTGATCAATTCACAAATATTTCAATTGGACGGGCGTTTCCGTATGCATTGTTTATCTCAAATGTTGATATATTAAAACACGCATAATGCATGATATTATTATCACATAAAGAATATGATTGTATATGTATATATATATTTTGGCAAGACCTCATCAAGAAAACCCCAAGAATATATACCTGTGCAATACGAGTCCATTTCTGGATGTGGCAAAAAAAAAAAAAAGGCGTTACTCTCTTTCGATTATTCAAAGTGTTGGAAGTTTAAAACTAGATCCAAGTCTGTTAAAAGTTTACACAAAAAAGTCCACAAATAAAGCTGATAATATAAATCAACTAAGAGATGAGAATCAAAAGCTCTTTGGCAGTAATAATATAAGCTTGGAGCTTACATTCAAATACAAAATATATGGCAGAGCGATTGGTTTACCTTAAGCTTTCTGGGAGGCAAAAGCCTGTATTTTATTACAAAAAATACATGCTATAAAATGTCGTTTTGACTTTTCATGCAAGCCACACTCAAAAGGATTATCCTGTGTCACCCTGCGAACGCACGGTTTACATGCAACATTTGCATCAACAAATAAATAATACAACAGCCTACAATGGACGCATGGTTCACCCATTACACATCATAAAACATTCTCTCTGCCTGCTCTGCTGATTCAAAAAGTACTTACAGGACTTTGTCATTTCTTGTATAAGCCATCCACCAATTCAATAATTATCAAACGATATTTAATTTTGTCTTATTCTTTATTTCTAACTTATGTCTACTTTCTTTGATAGAACATTGTGGATAGGTGCATTGTCCATGCCAAGGTAGTATTTCTCAAATTCCTCGTGTCGATTTTATTACGTCCAGTGTATTGGCGCCAGTACTCAACTGTGCAACCAAAAGCGCAAATTTAGTTACAGTCTATTAATAGTCCCCGAAAAGAAAATACTGTCGCTCATTCGACAAATCATGAAAAGACGAAAAACAAAATGCGACTTTTATGTTCGTGTTTAAAAAATGTTTAAAAGATATGCTTTCAAGTACTCTACGTTATTGATCAAGCCAAGTTTCATGGTAATATGGCTTTTGGTAGAGACGTGCTGGAATAAAGTGGAGCATGAGCATGTAAGCCAATCACCAAGGAGGCCATCACGCAGAGCCATACTTATTTAAATGCCGGTCTTTTTTCTTTTTTTTTTTGAGTAGTAGTCAAGGCCTAACACTGCCGTATTCTAACAAAACAGTTCTAGACAATTTGGGTATTAGCTAAATAAAAAGTGTGATGGATATACAAATTAAATTGTAACAAAAAAACATGTATGCTATCTAGAGGGGCTGCTTAGATACCAAAACAGGATTTGCGGTACGTGTCTATGACACACTGACACGGAAAGAAAGCAATATTATTATCCGTTATTGTACGTCTACATTTAAAGCAGTTGTGAGCTTCTTCCAAACACGAAAATACGGAAACACTCACTTATACTTGTAGTACATTGAATTTTATTTTTATTGTTTCAAAGAACAAATGTAGGTATAAGGAAATGCAATAAGATTCTACCGCAAATTTCGAACAGGTGTACCATGGACCCGAACGCGGTATATATCTGTGTGAATCAAACTGCCCCAATTCGAGTTAAATCGTATAAAGATGTGAGTATATGCCTTCTCTGCATCAACACTAAAAGTTTGAACAGATATCGGTCCATGAATATCATAGGTGAAATTACCAAGAAGATCACGATCATGGGGGTTTTTGCGGTAGTCTGCTATACCATATACATCAAACTGTTTAGGAGCATGAGTCATGTCACCAAGCATGAGTTGAGAAGAGGGATACTCTAATGTGATCTCTTGTACCATCAGTGGTTCACTTAACTTGATACCCAAATGACCGGAGTCACCGAGCATTGTCCAGCATTCACCTACATTTGAATTGGGCATGATGGCCATTTGTGGGGCAGTAAAGGGATCATGTAAAGATAAAAGTCGACGAGCAAGTCGAATGAGTAATGGAACGGCGTAGTAGGTTGGACTTGTTAAAGCGATCACCACTCTTGCTCCACGAGATTCCAAAGCAAAATCGGGTGTATTGAGAATATCTTGATAATGTTCTTGCGCTAAAGTTTCAATGACTTTTTCAAGTGGCGGATGTTGTTGTTTGTTCACTTTAATTTGACTGTTGTGTAAGGTACTCATAAGTAACTTCATAAACTCTTCCTTGGTGATAATAGTTCCTTTGGAAACATGATTTTGGTGTATTCCATTCATTTGATTCGAAGTGTATTTGTTTATAGACTTTTCATTGTGTTCTAAAAATCTATCCCAAGAGACCGTATCTTTCAAGTAAGTGTAAAATTTTACGGGTAGTTCAAGTTTACCGGCCTTGTTTGTTCGTACGAGGATTGAATCTGGTAATTTGGATTCAATAGCAGCCCTAAATTCATCATTGATAGATTCCTTGATTCTTCCAATTTCATTTTGATGCTGATCAATTTTATTCCATATATTCTTTATGTCGTGGCTTTCGATTCTTTTTAATTTATTCCAAATATCTTGGTGCTCATTAGAGATAACCTCAAAGGTCTTCTTTAAGGAAGCTAAATAGTGACTTGCATGTTCTTGATGACCGTACAAGTCTTCTGTAGATCCATCATAAACAAAGTTGTGCACTTTATTTTTTGAGCTTGGCAAGAGAAAGGTAAAGCAGTAAATCAAGACAATGAATGTGATGAAGGAGGTGAAGAGTTGTCGGACCTTGATATTTCGTGCAGGATTCTTTTTTTGATCGTTTGAAAATAGCGAAAGTAGAGAATCAATGAATGAAAATGATACAATAAGTGTGATGAATGTTGCTATTTGGGAAATAGTTTCGCCTACAATCCAATAAATCATAAAAAGCAAGAGAACAATCGGTTTAAGAGCTTTAAAAAAAGTTAATTTCCAGCATGAAGATTCTTGCAGTTGATTTTCAGAAGGGTTTGAATCAACTGTATCATTCATCTTCTTTTTACTAGTAGTTGTCATTTTGTTATTGTAAGCAAATGATCTCATGATTATCTCCAAAAGAAGGGAAAGTATGGTTGCTCTATCAGTAGTGTTTGTAACTCTTGTTTCTTGGTGGTTTTGTGTAGGTTGGCTTTTTTCTTGTACATACTCGACTAGTTGTTCATCACCAAAAGCTTTTCTCCATTTAATTTCTATTTCTGGATTCTCATAGAGATAGTCTACTTCCCCATAGATATCAAGTTCTCTGTCGTCAGGTGCATCTACTATTGGATTGAATTTATCGGGATTGGATGACACTACTTTTCTTCTTGTTAGTGGCATAATTTTTTTTTCTTGTTCGAATCATGTATTACCTCTTGATTCATAATCTCTTCTTGCCGCTTCATAGTCTACATCACTGATATCAAATAGATGGCCATCAGTGGAGTCTTCTGAATTGTACCCATGATCGAAATCAATATAATCTCGACTGGCAGGAATAGAAAAGGGTGTGTTAGGTGGTGAGCAATTATTCTTGGTCTTTGAATTGTTCGGTGTAAATAAATGTTGTGACCTAAACGGTGAAGACATTGGTGTAAAGTGTGCTGCCACACAACATTTGATTTGCCCTCATTTTATATAATTAACGGCGTGGTTTAAAAACCTTCATTTCATTGTCCAACCTCCCCCCCCCTTTTTTTTTTTTTTTTTTTTTTTTTTTTTGCTCCGGGATCTTTTAAGTTTTTATAATGACAATGGCATACAAAAATGTGATTCATGGCTTACAAAAGGACGAAGGTAACTTTTAAAAACCAAAAGAAACAATATAGTCTACTCACAGCGCGAAAAAAAAAAACGCGTTTAGTCTTGTCCTTGACAAATCAAACGGAAGAAACAGTCTTATCCACTGCAATCAAATCCACCCGAACGAACCGAAAGTACACCGATACCGATAAGAGAAATCTTTTCGCTTTGGTGTTTGAACAGGGTTTGAGCACAAACGCAGCAGCTCTTCAACTCGGTATGCCTCCTAGCACTGCTTATACCTGGATTAAAAAAGAAAAGGAGCGACAAAGTGTTACTGCTGTCGCCACTAACGAAACCGTCACCGGAGTAGTCACGGAAACTGTCAAACAAAGTGGTAATGAAGGTACCAAGGAGAATCTCTTTGCTTTGGTGTTCGAGCAAGGAATGAGCACAAACGCGGCTTCTATTAAGCTTGCTATTCCTCGTAGTACTGCTTATAGCTGGGTAAAGAAAGAGAAGGAACAACGAAGTGCCGCTATCGAGGCCAGCGAAATAGCCAGACAAACTGCTCAAGCAGCTGCCGCAGAAAATCTTAAGGTGAATCTTTTCGCTTTGGTGTTTGAACAAGGCATGAGCACAAATGCAGCAGCTTTTGGACTTGGTATACCTCCCAGTACCGCTTATAGTTGGATAAATAAAGAAAAGGAACGACGCGATTTTACGGGTGAAGCTTCCAGTAAAACTGCCCGGGAAATTTCCAAAGAGGATCTCAAGGAGAATCTTTTTGCTATGGTGTTTGATCAGGGACTGAGTACGAATGCATCAGCCATTCAACTTGGTATGCCTCCCAGCACCGCCTATAACTGGATAAAGAAAGAAAAGGAGCGACGAGATATCACTGGCGAGGCTTCCAGCAAAACTGCTCAGGAAATTTCCAAAGACGATCTCAAGAAGAATCTTTTTGCCTTGGTGTTTGAGCAGGGAATGAGCACAAATGCATCGGCCATACAGCTTGGTATGCCTCCAAGTACCGCATATAACTGGATAAATCAAGAAAGAGAACGACAAAGTGTCACTGCTGAGGTTACCAAGGAAACTGTTCAAGAAACTGTCAAGGAAACCTTAAAAGACAATGCTGAGGAAACTGTCCATGAAACGGCTCGAGAAATCTCTAAAGAAACCTCCGTTGAAACCTCCGTTGAAACCTCCGTCGAATCAGAAGAAGCCTCAACCAAGGATGCTGATGTCAAACCTGGATTAGGAGAAGAACATGAAAAGTTCTTGACTGATATCATTGAGGAAAAGCTCGCTATCGCGCTAGCCGAAATAACCAAAACAGTAACAGAGCAATTCACCGATTTGGATATTTCTCAAACCAGTTTGAAACAGCTTGTAAATCAGAAGTGCAAGGCTAGTCTCGAAAAGTCCGATGCCTCCAATTCTCCCATCAGACTCGAGGAGAGATACCATTGGGCTGCCTATTGGAAAGATAAAGACATGGATTATTTGAGTAATTGTGTCTTTATTGACGAGACGGATTTCCATATCAAGCTCACAACGTTGTCTAAAGTGGACACCATGAAACCTGTGACGAAGACCGTGTTTGGCGCTGTCTCCACCCATGGCTTAGTCAATGCTGTAAATGTGCTTCCAAAGAACTCTGATAATTCTTTATTCGGTATGGCACCTCAAAATGGCTCAGCTGCTGATGCTGCCGGTAACTATTTTATCTTTATAAGACAAACATTGGATATCATGGATCAACATGAGGATCTATTCAAGAACAACTACTTGGTGGTGGACAATCCATCTTTTCATAACGACCACCCAGAAATTCAACGCTATGTTGAGATTCGGGGATATCGTTTTGTTGTTCTTCCAAGCCACTCTTCGGAACTAAGCCCAATGAAACAATTCTGGTCTGCTTGTCAAAGCAATGTTAGAAACGAAAAATACATTACTGAAGAAATCTGGGGTACAAAATTGAAGGAGGCTTGTCGTAAAATCTCGATTAGTGAAATCAAAAAGTTTTGCTCTAGCTCAGTCACTTTAATTGATGGTTGTCTGGATCGTGAACCTATTTAATTTGGTGCATGTAACACTTGAAAATACACATTTTTTAAACTTTTCTATTGTTTCCATTATCGTATTCTTTGAGCTTTTTTTTTTTTTTTTCTAATTGTTTATCTAGTCTGAGCTAACATAGCGTTTTCACTCTTGATAATAGCCAAAATTATCACATCGAATGTGTTGGCATCAAATTGGGGTCTGAACTGTTGAATCGCTTTTTTGGTTTTAGTCCGTTTACCGTGTAACATTTAAACTTTAAAAGATCGTCAGCCTTTTTTGGGTTTAGCCCTCTACTTCAGTTTCTCGACCGCCGTAATACGGAATTAATAATTCGAATAAGTATTGGGGTAAAATGAGGTACCTGCCCTAATAAACATTGACAATATTTTGAAGGTGAAGACTGTCATAATACAGTCCGTTATTTACTTCATAATTCTCAGCCTATATTGTAGGAAGGGCTAAAAACAAAAAACCTTTATCGAAGCTATAACGGAAGCGAGGATTGAAGACCATTCACCGTACTTCAAAGGAAGCATTTACTCTTTGAAGAAGTCATATGAAAGATGTATGAATTGTATCTTCTACAAGATAATCGTAAAAAATATATTATCCGACAAGTTTAGTTTTATCGAGTAAAACCTATGCCGATGGCTGGTTTATTTAAAAGCTGGGAGAGCATTCCTTCTTGAAACTAGCTTTTCAAGGATAAACTTTACGGGCATGACGTGTTTTGTGATGAGAAAGATATAACTGAAAAGAGAAAGTCCCGCATTCAATGAGCCATTTAATTAGTTTAGAGCAGATTGCATGCAGCTATGTACAACATCAACGAGGGAAATAATAGACGTCAAGTGTTCTTTAAAGAGATCTTCATTTTATATTTTATTATTTTACAGGGGGGTAAAGAAAAAAGAAAGTGTATATCTACAACAGTAAGCTTGAGTGTTACTACTAGTTATATTGAGGAGAAAGGGGGTTGGGTAATAATGCGAGGATGATGAATAATATGCGCGTTTTTTTTTTTTGGTGAGTATTTAAACGTTAATTGTGTTTGTTTGCTGCTCTTTCGGTCATAGACATATCTGCAGCACCGGTAGATGTAAGTAAAGTAAACACGGATACCAGCAAGATAGTTCCAATCACATCGATGGATGCAGTACTAATAGTTTTAAAAATTAATAAATTGGTACTTCCCTCGCCCTCCCCCCCCCCCTTTAATTTCGTAATACTTACAGATAAGGTATCACATAATTGTCTGGATCATAGCCCATTCTCCAGAATGTCAAGGACATGATTTTGCCAATCTTGAGACAAATCCAGGTCTAATCAACTTGCATTAATATCATATCAACTGTTAAAGAAAACAATAACAAAAATACTTACACAAATCATGGATATCATAAAATACGAAAGAAAGAACCAGACATTGTACTGGAGCTGACCCATGCCGAATGCCCAAATGATGACCATGAATACAACTTGTACGGGTATGTTCATAGCCATAAGAGTATATTCAACGACTTTGTAATTTTCCTTGGTTTCGGAATGAAGACAAGTACTGATTCTAGATGCATAAATTGAGCCTAGATTTCCTGCCAGACCGATCAATACAGGAGTCAATAAAGCGACACCTTTGTATTGTTCCACATAGGCTTCCAAAAGAATACCGGCCAAGCTAGAGATAACCATGGCCAAAATAATGGGAGTCCAACCAGCAAATAGTAAGTCTTTCACATGAGAGTTACGCCAAACAATCAGCCCGAAGATGGGGATTAAGCCTAACATGATCAAAAATATAAGTGTGCTAAAAATACTCTCTGAATAAAAAAAAAAAAAAATTAGTTAATGTCATCATTTTTACGCAGGACCTGATAAATATTTACCCATTTGATTTTGAAGTATCGATGCACTAGTAGCTAATAAAACTAAAGTTACAATATCTCCAGTAGAAGAGGCCATAGGACAGGCAATATTGTCAGGATCGACATCGAATTTCCTGCAAATGATAATTAAAGCGCACATAAATATGCCTAAAATGGCAGACGAAAATGAAGCAGACACCATCGAACTTGCTGTCATATACATCATTTCGTAATAACTGGTGCTACTTCCAGGCTTTGTAATTAACCCCAGAGCAAAGGAAGACACACCGGCAATAGCACCCGCCACAAGCGATTGGACTTGTAACAAGGCAAGATTACCGACTATAAGTGATCTTCTTGTTGGTCCATAATCCAACTCGCCTAAATTAGACTTTATAAAATAAAATTAAAATTTAGACATGAATAACTAAATGAACGACTTTATAAATATTTACCGAAGTCGAAAAACGGGCAGCAAGATTCATTTCCAAGTTTCCTTTAAGGTTTAATAAAATAGGTAACAAGATAAACAATTCTGTAGTTTTTAAAAAGACATCCCAATGCTAATAAATTATGTTAGTGTCCACCTTTTTTTTTAAAAATAACAAGATGAAATGTACCTGGAAATCATCCATAAGGTTACCAGCCAGCACTAGACCGATAACGGAGATGATGAGTGAAGGAAGTGCCTGTAAGAAGGGTGTAATTAGAATGAAACGGTATAAATTGGGCAGTTTATATATAGAAGGATAGGGGACGACAAAAAAAAAAAAAAAAAAAAAAAAAAGGGAGATAATTACCTGGATTGCCAGTGTATTTTCATGCTTTGGTTCAGGTTTATTCTCGTTGCTCTCGTAAATAACAAACTCGTCAGTACTATGGTTGCTCTCTACATCGGTCAACAGTGCTGCAGTAGCTTGGTATTCTTGGTCTTTCTCAAGAATGTCTTCGTCATGTCCAACATGATCGGGTGGGTCATCATTATCCTCATTGTTGTGTATTGATAGCTCAATGTAATCGGCGGAGTTGTGTTTCATTTTTTTTTTCAAAAAAAAGTAAGTAGAAGAAAGAAAGAAAACTAAAGAAGCAGAAAAAATAAGAAGGAGATAAAGAGGAGTTCTTCAAAAGGGACTATCTTTTTTTATATATATAATTGGTAGTCGCTAAAGTATAATACATCAACAAATTAAGCTTGTACTCCTGCTGGGGCTTGGGACTTTTATTCTTTTTGAGGCATTTCTTTTTATTTTTTTTTATTTTTGCATAGATTTTTTTATTTGAGCTGTTATCGTGTCACTAACACTGATGTTCGCCCATATCAACCAGAAATTCATTTCAATTCTACATGTGCCAGGCATCCAAATATAGAGGACACTGACTTTTTATTATAATTTTGTCAGCCACATGCGTATAAATGACAAACTAGATCTGTGCTATTTTGTAAATCATGTTACACGAGCAAAATGGTCTTTATTTTTTAATATTACATTTAAACAGCTATTGGTTTTGCGACTTGTACAGGTTTTATATCCATCTCAGGGGGGTGATAATCCATCTTTGCTCAAAGTTAAATTATTTATTTATTTTTTTATTTCGTGTGTTTGACGTTTTATATTTAAATATGGGTTAATTTCATCCTCAGCCTCTATTTATAACTTTTTGAGAATAAACACTTTACAGAAATGTGGCTTCCGCCATCTACCTGGTAATAGTATCATATGCCATCCAGAAAAAAAAAACAAAGGTATTGCAAACCTGGTACGATTTGAATTCTGGAATTCTGTTTCTAGATTTCATATTCCCTCTGATGTTCAAACCACACTACTGCTACCTTAATTTTTTTGCATGCATGCAATTGTCACCTGAATAATGGATGGCATGACGGGACCATTACACACACATATATGGACACATAGCAAAAAACGCAATTCGCATAAGGGGAACATACATGGCATGAGCACAATAAACTTTGCGCATCCGTCAAACAAAAAGCTAAAAAATTCCGATGAAATGTATAAATAAAGAAAGGAACCACTTGATCACTCTACGTTTGTCCTACGTCTTTAACCCAGACTACGATGTACAGCTTTATTTGCCTTGGCATAAATCATCCAACTGGGTTTAAAGAAACTCTTTCGATTCGTTTTCCTTCTTTTTTTTCTCCTTCTTTCACTCTTCGTAATATTTAAATCCTGTAAAATTTGTAAGTTCTCATAGAATTCGTTAATATTTCTACTTTGACACTTAACCATGCAATCCCTTTTTTTCTTTTTCTTTGTATAAAAGAATAATAAAAAAAGTTATGGAACACCCAAAAACCCAGTAAGCTTGCCGTTATATCTTGCTAAGCTTTTCTTAACTTTTTTTATTTATTTATTAATAGCGATTCACCTCCTCCATACACTGCTATTCCATCCTATAACCCCCACTTTCCCAGTGGGCCAACATATACACATAGTACCTATCAAAGC
Source organism: Mucor mucedo (assembly GCF_025094135.1). Lineage (NCBI taxonomy): Eukaryota > Fungi > Mucoromycota > Mucoromycetes > Mucorales > Mucoraceae > Mucor > Mucor mucedo. The sequence continues at coordinate 127,817 of NW_026252352.1, read as the reverse complement.
GTACCGCCACCATTACCCAATAGACCGCAGTCAGATACCACCAACACCACATTATATGTTAACAATAGAACATCGACCTCTAGCCTACCCCCGATTGTTGCGAATAATAATGTAAATTTTATAAGGACATCTGATTACTCATCTGCCGGTGTATCAGCCATGACATCTGCGTCTTTTACAGCTGTAAGCAACGTTGTACACGTAAACAATATAGTGACTCATGCTATGAATGGACCCCAAAAAATAAATATGTACCTAGAAGAAGTTCGAAAACCTACATCCAAAGATAAAGGTAAACTTTCTATTAATCAGTCCAGCCGAATGCTTGAACTGAACGAAAGCTGGTCTGGTCGTAAATGTCATCTTTCAAACAAGAATGGGTGTATAACAGTTCATGGATCTTTGGTATCAAACGGATCTATAGAGTTGGAGACAACAAAAGGAGATATTACTATTGATGGCCACATGGTTGCGGCCAAAGATATCAAGGTTAAAACAAATCACGGGTTTTTTTCCGTTCTAGGTTCATCCGTCATTGCGGATAATCTCACAATTGAAGCAAGTTATAAACCATTACAAATAAGCAGCCAAATCACAGTAAAGAAATTATTGATCAATACCAAACATGCGCCTATTATCTTGAATCGTATTTCATTGGCATCACATATGTCTATCAAAGCATACAAAGCCCCAGTCGATGTTTCCATTCAAGATATCACGAGTAGCTCAGCAAAAATTGAGATCGAGACAACCAAGGCAGCAGTCAATGTTTATTTATCAAGCAAATTCTCTGGAAATTTTGATATCAGGTCCAAAAACGGACTTGTAACAGTTATTATGGATAACAGTGCGTTTGGTTCGTTATTGTTTGAAAACACCAAGGACAATCACAAATCAGGATGCTTTAAGAGTGGGAAGAAATCAAAGAACACCATTTATATCAGAACCTGTAATGCTCCTGCTACACTTTATATCCAGTAGATAACATATCCACCACCCAATTTTTTTTCCCTTGATTAAACGTTTTGCACTAAATCAGTTACACCAAGCTTTCCGCCATAGTTTTTAAACATTTCACTGTGATTTCCCACAGCCTCTACTTTCAGGAATAATCAATTGATACGCAGAAATAGCTGCATTAAAAGAATTCATTATGAATTAGATAGACAATAATTTATATTGTTGGCCGTAATAGAACTCCAGGGGACTGTAAGAACGTTCTGTTATCTCATGTTTTTTGTTACTACAACAATGGTCATTTCTATTAAGTCAAATTTGTTCTCCCTTGTAATACCTCGGTACGAGGGAAACCTAAAGAAGATTTACGGCTTCTTCACACTTTGAGTCATACGAGAAGTGGCAGTGAAATTGGCTTAATGACAATAGTCAGCTTAAAGTCGGTAGCCTAGTTTGAGCTGCGAACAGATACTTCGACATAGGCTTCTCAGGCATGAAAGAGGTTAAAAAGAATAGCAATTTTACATGTAATAGCTCTGGACTGTAGCATGAATAATCTTTGCATACTCACCATTATTCCCTAAAAAAGCTATAATGTCTTATCTAGGCTCAGCCATATATATTTATGCCATTTAAAGTGATTTAATATATAAATCAATCGATTGCAGAGCTATATAATCATGACGGAAATGTCTTTTCACTAAAATAAACAACCTTGTAAATCCGATGTTAATTTATCTTTTTTCTTCAATAAATAATTCTCATACCACACCTGAAATAGAAAAAGAAAATCTTACAAAGTACCACTGCCTGTGGTTTATTATGAACACAGTAAGACAGATGCCATAGACAGCAGACTGCAAAGAAAAAACTGTGCTGCGGTCACTAAAGAAGAAAATATGTATTTTGTGTCCAGAGTTACTTAAAAAAAACGTGTCTTTAGCAAACACTCAGCCTTTTAAATTATGGTTGGGTAGATTTTATTTTGTATTATAATCAGCTTGGGACAATGAACAGAGAGTCATTGTCAAGGTGATAAATTGAGGGTATATATTTATCTGGGTTTTAAACAACCAAATATATGATTGTTCTTTTTGCCTGTAAAAGTCTAGATATGCTCAAATTTGATTGTATTCATTGGATCAAAGACACATAATGTATGCGTGTTAATATTATGGCCTTAATTAAAGACATTGAGATTAGTCGATTAGACAACGCATAAAACCCTTTTTTTACAAAAAAAAAAAAAAAAAAAAAAATAGTTGACTAGCAAACTAACAGGTATTTTAAAGCAAGTAGACTACCTTTTTTTTATCACGAGGTAAATAGCACGGGCAATGGCTACTAGCGCGGATCATTGTGTGCATATAATCAAAAAAGAGGCTTTGACTTATTTTTTGCTCGTTTTTTTTTTTTTTTCTTTTGAAAGAAAGAAATAAACAAACCATGTACCATAGGTTTGTTAAAGTTGATCAAGCGAAAATATCGGCTGATTTATTTTTTGTCTGTCGATCAATAGGACGGAAAAAGAAAGTCGGACGTAAGACAAATATGGATTTTTTGGTTCTTTAAAAATAGACTACATGATACAGCATATGAGAAAAATAGTCTGTAAAAGGCGAAATTTATCTTATTCCAAAAATATCTGAACTGAATAAAGAGTACAAATCAGTTTGGTTTAAACTTATTAAAGAGATGAAATAGAATATATCTACAAAAGTAAGGGGAGATCGACAAAGGGTTCAAGTTAGACAGGTTGAGGAGAGAAGAGGACCGGAAATGTGGTACAAGTCCGCTGTTGGGTGCAGCAATTTGTCCTGGTCCGAATATTATGTACTGTCATGTTATAGATCTTTTTTTTTTTTTTTTTTTTTACTGCTTCCAAAAACTTGAATCTACCACGTGTCTTAGTCTGGTCCAGGAAGAAGAATAGGGAGGCATAAATGCTCTGAGAGTATACTGATGTTTGTAGAATAACTAACATTTGATGTGATGATTGTTATCTATTAAATAAACCATATAAAATTAAAAGACAGATGTGGCGAGGAACCTACTATTAAAAGGAAGAAGACCGAAGGTTAAGCTTAAATTAAATTTTCGTAGACACAAGAATCCCCGACGGGATTTATTCTTGACTTAATAAAGTGATAGATTGAGCTGCTTATCCTTTTTTTTCCCTTTTTGATTATCTTTAGCGAATGTAACAATGGGCTCAAACTATTCCAATTTAAAGCATCAACTTTCACCCAAAAAAGTACCTAAACATCTTAGACCAACCAAAAAAAAAGCAGCACATAAACAAAAGTCCACACACAAAGAAGCGCCAGCTCAGGCAGTCAAAAAGGCTTTTGTAAAAGTGACAGTACAAAACGAAGATAATATTACAACAGAGGAAGAGACAGTGTTGGTTGGAACAGGCCCGCGTGGCGCGTTTCGATGGTTCAAAGGCCGTCGATACCTGAACTATGTCACAGAGGTAAAGAATCGGTTTTCTAAAGGATCAAACAAATACATGCTGATACTAAAACCAAAAAAAAAGGATGGTTCTATAGGCACAGGCATTTTACCGAACGATCAATTAGAGTTGGACAGAATAAGAGTCCTTTCATTCATTATTCGCTGGGCATTTAAAGGGTAACTAAGCTTTCAAAAGTAGTAGGCAGATCAAGTAAATTAAATATTTATATGATAGGACTGTGCTTGCCCCTGTAGAAAGAAAGCTGAAAAGCGGGATTCAAGTTTTAAGCGTAGGGTAAACTTATAAAATACTTGCATATTTAAACAATTGGTGTTAATTTTCCTTTCTTTTGTGTAGATATGGACCTGGGATTTGGGTGAGTGGGAAAACCCTAAAATGTGTGTATACAAAACCAAAAAAAAAAAAGACTGAACAATCCAATGTTACGCAAATCCCATTTTTAGAGTGGTCATCATATAATGGATATGGCTATCGATTTTCCACAGTCCCAATTTACAGTGATTGATGTTGCAGATCTACTACCAGCAGATTTCGAAGAAATCACTACAGATGAGAAAGACGTATTTGGGCATAAAAATAACTCGAGTCTGTTCACACCAATACATCCGAACTTACCAAAGAAGTTTCAAGAAACAAATTCACGGTTAGAATCTGACCTTTCATTGGACAGCAATAGCAGTTTTAGTAACGTATTACTATCCCGCGTAGATGACACGTACGATTCCGACTGTACACAAGAAGTAATGGATGACGATCTTTCCCCGCCCAAACATCGTAAATTACTACGGAATCTCGATTTTTATCAAACCAATGTGGTTGATGGAGGATTGCCATTTCCAGATGATCAGTTTGACTTTGTGAAGCAACGATTAGTTACAGCCTCGTTTACACTTGCCGATTGGAAACGCGTGATAGAAGAATTGGTTCGTGTAACCAAACCTGGCGGATATATTCAATTGCTGGAAATAGACTACAATACGTTTAATCTAGGACCCAATGGCAAAGCCTGGGAATTACAATGTAAAGTGTGATTACTTATATGTTTAGCGTGTAATTTATATATTTTAAAATAGTGTTGCAGACAGCTCGAGAAAAACGGAACATGGAACCAAGAATGGCCCTTTATTTACCAGATATGTTGAAATCAGCTGGATTGATCGATGTGTCTTCAAAGCTTGTTTCTATTCCCCTTGGATCATGGGGTCTAGATCTTGGTTCACTTTGGAAGCACAATATGGAAATGTTTGCGGATTCATCATCCCCCTTGCTGAGCAAGTTGGTTGGTATATCTGAATCCGAATACAGGCGTCGATGGCGTGATATGTTTGAAGAAGTGAAAGACAAAAAGGCTTTCAGTAACATTCATGCTGCCTGGGGTCAAAAACCATTAAAAAAATAAACCGCGATCGATTGAGTGATCGTAATTGGCCCGACTCCCCTTTTCTAAAATAACTATGTGAACCTCCTCTTTATTGTTATTCAATTTGTTTGTAGTAACCAAACCGTTTTTTATGTAACCATGACAATAAACTTTTTTATTCCTTCTCCTGACATGGTAACACGATTATTCTGAGACGGATGGTCCTGAAAATGTGGAGAATTAATTATTTATAAGCACACAGACCCCCCATTTATCTCAAAAACCCCCTTCTTATTTCTTTATAAATTCTCACTCTTTTTTTTGTTTCTTCTTCTTTTCCCTCTTCCTCTATTCTTTTCATATTCTTTTAATGGCATCAGACACAATTCATAAAGATAAAAGCGCTTTACATAATAACCAACGCAAAACGAATAATAATATTCGAAAATTCTTTAATCGTTTCCCACATAATAAATCACCACCATTATCACCAAGCAGTGATATGAGTCAATGCCCAGTGTTATCATCCTCGTCATCACTGTCGAGCGAAAATGATTTATCACCCACACAAATCCAAATTGATTTAGTACGCACAAGCTGGGAACGTGTGTCGCAGATTCGACATGCTAATGATGATCGTAATATCTCATCTGCGCATGCTTTCGGATTAGCGTTCTATGATGCATTGTTTGATATGGATCGAGAAGTAAAAAGACTGTTTGATAATGTGTTTCAACAGGCGAGAGCGCTCACTGGAATGATTTCGTACATTGCCAGAGCACCTGGTGTCACCACTGCATCGAGGCCCCCTTGTTGTACACCGACAATGCCAACCACAATTCGTGATATAAATGCCTCTAAAAAAGACATCAATAATACACAAGAGTATGAAGAAGGAGATCCTGAATGGCTTGCTGCTCAAATGAGAGAATTAGGTGCTCGACATTACTTTTACAACGTAAACCCTCATCACTTGGAACTAGTCGGTCCAGCCTTTGTAACTGCCCTTAAAAAAAGATTAGGAGACGAATACACTGACGATATTGGCGATGCATGGGTCAAGGTAACCATCTTTATATGTGTGTTTGTACTCGCTTAAAATACTAACATGTCTGGTTAGGCAAACTCATATGTCGCTTATAATATGAGGTTAGGGTTCGAATCTCAGCAGGCCTGGGAAGAAGGTTCCATTACGACCTCTTCTTCAAAGAAATCAAAAGCTTCATGTTCAATACAATAGTCATTTCTCTTCTTTCTCTTTTATACATATTATTAGCATTATATCAATATGCATGCATATTTTTTTTTCAGCCTTCCCCTTTCACTCTCCAACCCGGACCTATTTTCCCGCGCTTGGAACAATCCCCATCCCTTCTTTTTTTTATATCATTTTACTGTACAATTAAATAAAAATATAAAAACCGTGCACAAACTATAACCTTCTTATTGTAAAATCAGGGATAAAAATAAATAAATTGACATTTGTTGCAGGGTTGACAGAAAAACGTTTATTCTTCTTCCAGCAAAAACCTTCTCCGAAAATAGTAGTTCGACACATATTTTTCTTTTTTGTTTTTCATATTGCGACATTTTAACTTTTTTTTTTTTTCATAAAATATGAGCCTTACTCCTACACATTCTTATAGACCCATTGCACCTTCTATTGCACCACAGCCTATCTTACCTCGTCCTGTCTCATTAGACAGTAAACGTAAATGGTCATCTCCAGAAGACTCTCCGCAAAAAACTCAAGGTAATTTCCTTCTTTTTTTTTTCTGTGGTTTCCGTAATCATGACTAAACATTACGAAAAAGTAGAAAGAAGAAACAGTAATAGTTCACAAGGTTCCAATTCATCTGTAACATTAGCGGCCGATCAACGCATTCGTCGTAAAGAACAAAATCGAGCTGCACAACGAGCCTTTAGAGAGCGTAAAGAACGTTACGTGCAAGAATTACAAGATAAGATAAAGCAAATCGAAGCAGCACATGCGATACAAGTATCTCGACTAGAAGAAGAGAATTTAAAGTTAAAAAACGAGTTGAGTGAGCTAAAAGATAGTAAAAGAGAGCAATCACCAACACCTTCACGTATACCTTCCTCCGCTGTGGCATGTATACGTGATAAGGATGGTGTCTCTTTTTGTGAACGTTTAAAAGAGGAAGTATGCTCAAACGCTTACGATCGATTATTAACAGAGCAATTATTTGACGCGCATGGATTTTTAAATGAAACGATGTCACCCGTGCCGATTATAACTTCTACAAAAAAACAGCCTAGTAAAATTGATTTCTTTGATGAATTAGAACAATCATTAAACGCCACTCCGCTAGAAGAACCCACCAACCTTGACCTAATATCATGTTCGGTTGTTTGGAATCGTATGGCCAATCATCCATTATTCGAAAAATTTGACCAAGATGCACTGTGTCATGAATTGAAAAAGAGAGCTAAATGTTCAACTACTGGACCCGTTTTTGAAGAATTCGAAGTTCAAGAAGTGTTACATTTGATGGAAGATCGAGTACGTAACCAAGAGCAGCAACAACAAATCTAATACTTTTTCAGTAAATAAAATGACCTTTTTTTTTATTTTTTATTTTTATTTATTTCCTCTTCTTTTCTCTCTCTCCCACACACATATTATCGAATGATCACGAATCCATTGCAAGTTAAACTTCGTACACCACAGAATGAATTTATGCATCAATTCGTTACTCCTAGTACACTTCCTAATATACCAGACTACGATGATCAGAATATTCCACTGGCCCTTTTGGTCTATCGAAACGTATATCCATTAATACGACATATTCCCTCTCATCCGCAGCATTTGAATCGTTCTTATGCATTACATCGCTATCCTTCGTCCCAACAATTCTATAATAAAACAAACTAGTATTTTCGTATTATTTTTTGACGGATGCTTGATGTCATTTGTGTTGCATGATCATAACAAAACTCGTCACAATTTGTTTATACAGCACCCACTTATGGTTTGGCTTACATATTAGTCAAAAAGTGCCTTTTACAAGATTGTATTTTTTAAACCTTGTATATACGTACAAGAGCTTAACTAAAAATAAGATAGGTTTTGTAACTCGATCATCAACCCTGCCACAGCAACACTGTTTTGAATATCCGTTAGGAAAAAGCTGAGTATTTTTGTGCCGGATCAAACTACATCTGGGCGGTACACATACTCGTATTCCCCTGCACATGTACTTTGTGGCAGGAAGATATATCTTTGGTATTTTCACGCACAGGGAGGAAACCGGTAAAATGTTTAAAGTTAATGGGCTTGTCTTGTTACCGAAAAACGTGTGGCGTTGTTACTCAACATATCTTATTTGAAAAAAAAAAAAATTAAAAAGGAAATTACTAGATTTGTCTTCCGTCTAAAAGATAATTTCCTGTCTTACCCATGCTCTCAATATGACACCTTTTGTCTAAATGATCTCCTTTTTTCTTGAGAGCAAATTATTTCTACAGTGCATACGGTCCCCAATGACATGAATAATTTTGGTAAAAAATATATTTGTTGGAGAGTGAGTTTAACAACTTATAATTTGATGAGCGGCGGCAGTTGCAACAGACAATATGTACGCAAAAACGTTATAACACCGATTGGTTGAATAATGACTAAGCTTACCAAAGAATAATAAGAACCACTTTCTTTATTCTTTTTAAAGTACTCTACAATGTTAAAGCCAGGTGGCTCATAAAAAATCAAATAATATAATAACATATGAAAGAGATACTTAAATGACGATGGCACGACACTTGATTCAGAAGCTGACGAACAGCTCCTGCTATTGTGAAAAGCACAGTGAACCAAACGTGTATGATGTATACGATGGTAGAGTTTGAAAGAGTTATAAAATTGACGCGAATCTTTAATACCTTTTTTGTTGCCCTATCCAGCAACAGTGTAATGCTTTCCATTGGTGTTAATGCTTTCCATTGGTGTTAATGCTTTCCATTGGTGTTAATGCTTTCCATTGGAGTTCATTGATATCAAAGCTACTCCTACAGTGGTCTTTCAACAGTCCCTATCTACCTTACAATCTTCTAAAGGAGGTGATAGATACAAGAATTTGTCATTTTATCAGGTCTTATACCTGTTGCTTTTTGTGTCGAATGATCGTTCTTCCTTTTGGATACGACTTTGGATCTTTTGCCCGTAAGCGACCCGATTTTGGCTTGTAGATTTTATTGACGTGATTAAACACTGCTAACAAAATAGACTTTTATGCCGAAACAGAATGACAGCAATAGTCTGTTCAGAATCTTGACTATGAAACTATCTAAGTATCACACCACCAGTAGCTCACGATGACCTAGACAAAGATTCTAATTCTTTAATCAAGGCTCTCATGGAGGTATACCGTTGGTGTTTTGGCCATTTTTTGAAGTTTTAAAAATAATTGATAAATACAACCGAAAACATAAAGGCTAAAACAAATAAAATTGGCCATAAAAAGCACGTTATTGTTATATATGAGTTTGATTTGAAAGTTTACTCATTTTTGTTATTTTGAATAGCTGCATATGTTGATACTGTTGATTCTCACTTAGGGTGGGTACGAGCATTACAAATCTTTTTCTCTTGGTGCATTCCGATTGGATTGGTAGAAATGGATGCATCGATGATTTCACATTAACGTGTGCATAAAATTAGTTGTCTGTGTAATTTTACTACTGAGCGCACGGTTGCGAAATGCTAAATCAAATTTTTTAATACATCCAAACAACGCTGTCCCGAGTTTCATCCTTGTAAATTTATTCTGATTTACTATGTTAATGATAATTGATCATCATTATTTAGTATGGTGAGCAAAGGGAATAAATAGGAATTTGTAGCCTCTATTAATGATAGAGTTGCCAACTTTTTATGAGTGTTAACAGGAGCGTTGTTCATAGCGAGTTAAAAGTCTTTCAATTCAGAATATTTCTTTGGTCGATCCAGCGTTGCATCCAAAAACTCAAGATAAAGTCTTACTATTACTCAATTAAATAATTTGATGACTGCCTTACAGGACACTTTATTTACATACAATGCAGTTTTTTGTTATGCAACACCATTTTCCTAAATCGTGCGACACTCTTTGCTGAAAAATATATATTGTTTTTTTAAAAGTGCGATATCATTTTGGTGTACAAGCTGCGCTTTCCTTTATAGACAACATCTAAGACATTTGTCCTACAACTTCATCTGTGGTACCCTTGTGCGGCATGCAACTTGAAGTAAGGTCTCAAAAGGCAAGTACCACAGATAATTATATATACACACATATTAAATATATGTTTCGAACTTTATTGTTTTCTAAAGTGAATCCAATTAATTAGGAGAAATGAGTCATTCCACACCCATTGGCCGCTGAAACTAGTCTCGCTATAAGCCAATTCACGCTTTACACTATGATGAATGCAGTTTTTCTTTGTGATAATATATACACAGCCATTTTATCTTGTCAAACAATGGCTTATTAAACATGTTTGGTCTACATATGTGGGATTGCTAATTCAATGATGACAAACCATATACTAATTTTTGGCAGTTCGACAAAAATCACTAGTTAAATTGTGTTCCCATGTCGGAAGAAAAAATGTGGGGGGGGTGGTCTAGTTGTTTGTTTTGTCAGTCAATTTACTAAAATCACAGCATTTTAGCCATTATAGTTTATCAAAAATTCGAGAATAAACCTTTTTTTTTAGCTATTAATTTTGCTTTGTACCACCGTAACAATAATGAATCGACAAGCTCTTTTTCTTTTGAATAGTCTTTTTGGTAATGACAAAATGCCAAATAAGATTGCATAACACAAATACTTGGTGAACATTATTGTTTAACCATCGATTTTTGATTTTTCGAAGAATTGAACACCATCATAAAGACTAACATCACCAACAACTATAAAAACGCTATTACTAGTCATTTGGGAAACGAGACCGGGATTAAAAATACCGAAAAAAAACTTGAATAACCAAGAAAAAGAAACTCGCCCTCGTAATGGGATAAATCCATATTTAAAGCACAGTCGTCGTTGTGCATTGAGAATGAAACTTTTATTGCTTTTGGTCAATAAATTGGCCGTCGATAGTACCTTGCTTCGATCACCATGCTGCTTCCCATGCGTATGAACAACCTATCGCTGACTGGACTTTTGTTTCTTCTTGATAATATTGATAATATTGTTGAAGAATTCTTTTACGATTTCTGATCTCGCTGGCTGAGTAAAAAGATATGAGATCACACCTTAAAAAAAATGTGATAAACTTTTTTCAAGCACGCACAATTACAATGATCGTGATCTTTTCTAAAGTCTTTCTTACCCTTTGAAAGGCTTTTATATCATAACGTTCAATTTATATGTATATATAAACAATATCATTATGGTGTGATCATAATTTTTATCATTAAAGTGCACACAAGCTTTACCTTCCTAATAAGATATTTGTGTTACTACCAGCATCAGAACTGGCAGATTCAGTACTTCAGATCGGTTATTGAGTCGTTGATGGATTTATGATGGAGCTGACTTCTAAAAATACTTCAAATGGTAAAATGAGGGAAAACAGAACAAGCAACTTACAAGCAATTGGAAGAATATAAACGAGATAAATACTTAAAGATCCCGTTAAATATATCACTAATGAGAGTCAAATTGCTAATCTTCAACTTCTCTTTGCTCACCACGTCAACGACGTGAAAATCTTCAAGCACCTAAAACCAGTTCTAATCGCCTGTTCGGACCCTCGCCAGACGATAAAAATTGCATCACCTTCGTATTCAATTTACATCTAAATCAAACACTCTTGATCGGCTTAATTTGATCAACACCGTGGACAAACCCCGGATAAATCTGGGGTATATTGAGCTTTATAAGAAGGTAAAGACCGCTAAAGATGAAAGTATTTTCAGTGCAAATCAATAACCACATTTACTGATGATTGATTACCAACGAACTTCTATCATTGAGAGAACGCCTGTAGAGTTACAGGTGATAGCGCTTCATATAAATCTGAATTGTATCCTGTGAAGGGATTGTTTGTTACTATGTGTGCGTGCTATGACTTCAAGCTAAAGATGGCGGATATGGATAGGTGAAGGGTACGTAATACACATGTAAATATTTCATTACACTGATTACGAATTGTAATTCGAGCATGTAATATTTTTCAATTCAACTTGTTCTTTAAGTGGCTTATATTCCAGCAAGGGCCATCCTCACAAACATACGGGTATCTGTCAGAAGCTTGGGACTACCCTCGATGTCTAGATTCAATTTCTTGCTTCCAGCTTACAGAAAGGCTCTCATGGGATATCGTGCCCAGTAATGTAGTGGCCTTTAGTATTGCCATTTCATCGATAGACTAAAAAAACTTGCAATTTACACCTTAGCCGAGAACAATAGCATTCCTGTAGAACTGCTCTTCAAAAGATTTTTAAAGTATTAATATATGAAGTTCTTTGTAAATAGGAAGTTGTATTACAACAACTGACAATGAGCTTGTTAAAAAAAGGTATCAGAAAAGCTTGGTGTTGACACTTTTCACTTGACAATATTTATCTTTTTATTTTCAAATAGATCCCATTTAACTATGTGTAAAAAGAACATGTCGCTTTATGAAAGAGCATCATATGTAACGCCACGTCCTGGTTCCTTTCCCTGTCAATGCTTTACTAGCATTAAAACCTTTTGAAGCACCGACTTTTTAGCTCGGACTTTTTTAGCGCTCTCTCTCTGACTTTTTTTAAGGTTGCGGTCATTTAAAATAAATACAGCTTTTTGGCATTACATTTTATTAAGAATTCGAGTTCCAAAAGGAGGAGGGTGGGACCCATGTGAAATATACAGAAATGGAGAAGGGTTTGTAGAATAAAGATATTGTGGTTTAGAATAAGAAGGTAGTCTATAATATTACAAGAGTGTATGTTGTGTGTGTGGTATTTGAGATTTGTTTTAGTTGTCAGTGAAAGCAGAGACCAACAAGGACCAGGCACCAGCAACACCAGCACAAACACCGGCAGAGACCAAAGCAGCACGAGGACCTGCAGTAGATTTGAATAAAGCACCAGCAGCAGCGCCACCAGCCAAACTATTAAAGACGTCATGCTCACCGCGCGAAGCATCAATCATGGCTGTTGTACCGTTATAAACCATGGCGATGACGCCCAATGAATTACCAATGCCAGGTCCACGACGAGTGATAGAATTCAAGGTAGTGTTCAGACGCACCTTCATATTGGGTGAACCCGCACTCTTTTTTAAACCTTCTGCCATACCTACTACACCACCCAAAGTCAAGCCTGCTAAATAGGTAGTGCCAGTGCCATAACACAAATCATCCGACCATCCTCTGGAAGGAGCCAAGGATCCTCCTCCCATGTTTCCTGTAGGTTCTCCTTCAATCTGTAAGAAATCGAGTCCTCCTTGTAAAGCAACGGGTTGAAGTCTTTGAGCATCGTAAGCTACGGTTGACATAAAATCTGGAAGTTTTTCAAAGCTATTGTCACCAAAGTTTTCTTCATTTAAACTAGTGGATGTGGGTGAGTAATTATCTTGTTCGAAACTGTTTTCGTTGCTGGATCCGTCAAAAATGCCCATGTTTGTTGTGTCTACTAAAGAAGGAGAAAGTGAAAGAACGGGATAGAATTGGATGGAAATCCTTCCCCCAAAGATTTAAACCACCCCCTCCCCGAACTTTTCAAAGATGGTGGCTTGTATCACCTAAAACGGGGTTTCAAATTATATCATGCTTGGTCTATACTTTTATCCTCCGTCTGTCTAGTGTGGCCTTATTCAATCGACAGGGACAGCACTAATAATGATAATATAACGACTCTAAAGTCTTCACAAATCCGAAGAATTTGTTACTCTAGATTAATGGCATATAAGCCTTTACAAAAAAAAGCCACGTTAAGAATAGACAGAATGTTCCCTCACATAAGGACTCTCCTGAAAAAAGAAAAACGCATATAAAGACAGTGGTCATTCTCCTACTCCTCCCCCCATCTTTTACCCTTTTTTTACACCTCTTAAACGCAAAAATGATAGCAAAATCAATTTTATCCCTAGTATTATTCATGTGTTGTGCAATTTTCATGGTAGATGCCTATGTGAAAGGCGAAAGAGGAGACCCTTGCACCCGGGGTGTTGAATGTCTGTCGAATGTATGTGTCAACCAGCATTGTGATCGTTAATACCTGCTTTTCAATGTTCAAATTTTGATATATCAAATATGTTTTCCATCCAATCCAAAATTGTCTACCTATCCCCTTAAACCACAACGTATATATTTAATAAAAGTCGCTCACTACTCTCTGCATATAATCTGAATGTTTACTTAACTACCTTTGACTTAATCCTTGTGTCATGTTTTGTCATGGTGTTATCATAAATATAATTCGTTAGTTTTCTCTCTTGTTTTTTTTTTATAAAAAAATCACAGCTGCAAATTAATCCCTGATTTCCCTGTATAGGTGCTGTCCTGACAAAAGAATCCAAAATGTAGATCGCGCCTTATTTGGAAGTAATTCGTCACAAGACAATGTGCCAGAATAGCCAGATTTCTTTTGTGATAGATTATGATGTAAAAAATAGTCTTGGATAAAAAATGAACCAGAGTATTTTGATGTTTGATGTGTGATGACTGAAGCAGAATTCAATATGAAAGAACAACTAGTCGAAGAAGACAGGCAACCTGCACTGAAGAAACTGTTGCTACAAATATGAGCTGTATCGCATAGATCCTATGTATTTTTTTGTTTGTTTGTTTAAGTTTGGATCGAAAACTATATCTTGCAGATAGCTTCCCTCCTCAGAAGATATTGCACTCACTTTCAGACAATTCTAAAGATCAGAATACTGTTCCAACTATGTATATCAAGAGGTCTTTTCAAAGTAGAGTGCATCTGCTTTTAGGTGGTACCTAAAAAAAATTTAAGCAGAGACAAATTTTTAGATGGGTAAAACACATTTTCTTTATAATTAATATCCCATCTGAAAGGTTAGGATTGTTTTTTATGTTGATTAGAATGAGAATCTACATATATTAAATTAAAAAACATAACAGATTCTGGATTCAACATTTTTTTTTTAGGTGGGGGCGGGGAAAAAATGTCACAACCTGTACAAAAGGGTTTTAGAGCCAATAATAACCTGCCGCTAATATCATTAGCCGTGGTCGGATTTTGAAATAACCCACTGTTTGTGCTCACGATTTAAAAAACCGCGCACAGACTATATAATCGTTAGCCATGGCTTGAAATAACTTCAACCTTTTTTGTGTACTTATTAGAACTACTTGAATTTTAAAATATACATTAAAACAAATATTCTTAAGATGCGTGACCCTTTTTAAAAATAATTTATCTATTGAAAGATTGGAAATATTGATTTGAAGTTGTTTAGAGACAGCCTATGAAGTCGCAGCCGGAGGCTTAATATCACAAACCCTGAAAAAGGATAAAAAAGTTTAAACCTTTTTTATGTACTAAGTAGAACCACTTGTAATTTTGAATATATATTATAAAGTATATTCTTAAGATGCGTGACCCTTTTTAAAATTAATTTATCAATTGAAAGGCTTGAAATATTGATCTGAAGTTGTTGTAGAGACGGCCTATGAAATCACAGCCGGAGGCTCAATATCACCAACCCTGAAAAAGGGTAAGAAAGTTTAAACATTTTTTATGTACTAAGTAGAACCACTTGTAATTTAGAATACATATTATGAACTTTATTCTTAAGATACGTGACCCTTTTTAAAATTAATTTATTTATTGAAAGGCTTGAAATATTGATCTGAAGTTGCTCAAAGCCGGCCTATGAAATCGCAGCCGGAGGCTCAATATTACTTACACTGAAAAGAAGATAAAAAAGTTTAAACCTTTTTATGTACTAAGTAGAATTACTTGTAATTTAGAACATATATTATGAACTTTATTCTTAAGATGCGTGACCCTTTTTAAAATTAATATATCTAGTGAAAGGTTCGAAATATTGATCTGAAGTTGTTAAGAGACGGCCTATGAAATCATAGCCGGAGGCTCAATGTCATCAACCCTGAAAAAGGGTAAAAAAGTTTAAACATTTTTTATGTACTAAGTAGAACCACTTGTAAATTAGAATATATATTATAAAGTATATTCTTAAGATGCGTGACCCTTTTTAAAATTAGTATATCTATTGAAAGGCTTGAAATATTGATTTGAAGTTGTTTAGAGACAGCCTATGAAATCGCAGCCGGAGGCTCAATATCATCAACCTTGAAAAAGGGTAAAAAAGTTTAAACCTTTTTTATGTAATAAGTGGAACCACTTGTAATTTTGAATATATATTATAAAGTATATTCTTAAGATACGTGACCCTTTTTAAAATTAATTTATCATTTGAAAGGCTTGAAATATTGATCTGAAGTTGTTGTAGAGACGGCCTATGAAATCACAGCCGGAGGCTCAATATTACTTACACTGAAAAGAAGATAGAAAAGTTTAAACCTTTTTTATGTACTAAGTAGAACTACTTGTAATTTAGAACATATATTATGAACTTTATTCTTAAGACGCGTGACCCTTTTTAAAATTAATATATCTAGTGAAAGGTTCGAAATATTGATCTGAAGTTGTTAAGAGACAGCCTATGAAATCATAGCCGGAGGCTCAATGTCATCAACCCTGAAAAAGGGTAAAAAAGTTTAAACATTTTTTATGTACTAAGTAGAACCACTTGTAAATTAGAATATATATTATAAAGTATATTCTTAAGATGCGTGACCCTTTTTAAAATTAGTATATCTATTGAAAGGCTTGAAATATTGATCTGAAGCTGTTTAGAGCCGGCCTATGAAATCGCAGCCGGAGGCCCAATATTACTTCCACTGAAAAATTTTCTTCAAAAAAAAATAAAAAATCCCCCCCACATAAAAAAATCTGGCTATGAATAAATTTCCTTTTATATTACTTGTACTAGTCGGAGATGAATGCTCAAAAATGTCACAAAACACGTTAGGAACTACTGAAAAGCAGATGCACTCTATTAGTCCTATAAAATCCAAAGCTAGATACTCTTTTGGAGAAATTTTATTCATTTTTATAAATATTCATGAGCCTTTTTATTTATTTAACCCAATATCCAAATTACATGAGTCGACAAAAGGATACATTTATACTATTGCTATATGTAGATATTTTGAGACGGAGAACATGATTGCGTTTTCTATGGATGCTATATTTGAAGGGGGAGGATGCTTCTGTCTCAGACGCACGAACTGTGAATGGCTGTTGGTTTTATTTTTTTAAATGGGTAAAAACTACGCTATTTAACATTTACTTAATAATCAACGCGGCGGTTGAAACAAACCTTCAACCGCCCAACAACAGCTTTGATCATAATAATCTGGAATATTGGGAGTGTTAGACGCACTTTGATAATTTGCGGATAAAAATGTGACAATACGTTTGCTGGTTAAAACACTTACATTCGATAAAAAAAGGCCGTTTCCTGGAAGAGTTGGCATTGTTTTTAGTAAATGGCGCCGTAGGTCTAATACATTTTTTATTTTTCTAGAGCAAACATGACAGTAGTGTTGAATTACAACACTACTGTCATGTTTGCTCTAGAAAAGTAAAAGATACAACAAACTTACGTCGTCATTTAATGAAAGTGCGCGACCTGATAAGCTAAATTTTCCTTAGGGACAGCCAAAGTGCACGCATTTCGGGAGGCAGAAACGTCCAAACGTGACTCTTCGAGTACACTACTGTACATGCAAAAGATTTGGACGCAAAAGAATGTTTTAAAAAAAGATTGCGGGAGAGGGTCATGTGATAAAAATGATAAAACAAAAACTCATTATGTCAGGATGAGATGATTTGCTAACACCTCCGATAATTCAGCATTACTTGCGAATACTGGAACATGATTTTTAAAACTAACTGCTATCACCTGTAAAAGATTTTATTTTTTTGATAAAAATAATTAGAAGTATTCGAGAATTATCCATTAAAATTCAAGCCAAGCTGACGTATGAACAAAACATTTTAAGCGTTGTATATTCATACTATTGATATAGCTATTCTATTTACCATCGTATTATGTACTTGTATTCGTTAAGTTCTTTTCGTCGTAAACTGATGACATGTTCATATGTCTAGAAAAGCTACATCGTCAGTCTATAGATATCCCTAACTCATTTCAAAGAGAATGCTTAAGCAAACTACGTACGATGCTCAATTAAAGTATGCCAGATTGATTAAAAGATGTTTCATACCCACAAGTAAAAAACCTGATGTGAGTTCTAGACCAACTGGCATAAAAACGCACCACGATCGAAAAGTTCAGAATTTATGGTGTCATTACTTGTTTGAGGTACCCGATTCTAAGCTAGGACTATGTCCACTTTGGCTATATATATACATAGATGTAAAAAGGGTTTTTTTTTAAAATCGCAGGATTATAAATACAAAGTGCACCAATAGTAAACACCCGTCTTTTGAGATGATGAAGTCAATAAGTTCTCGTAGAGGACTTCCAGTCAATCTACAGTTAGGTGGAAAAAAATATTGCTCAAACTTAAGCATGTTTAGTATATTACTCAACTGATGCTCCAAGGGTACTCCATTTGAGTATGAGGGCACTGTACTATTTTTGGCGAAAATCAGTAAAAAAAAAAAACTCAGCCTATTAAAAGTACTGAAAAATCTAGTACATGCATGAAAGAAAAAGGGTCTTGTTAGTTATCGAGGAGTTCACCGCCACACTATTTTTGATCATAGTTAGTCTTTCTTTTTCCTTTAGTTAGTAATGCCATGTATTAACGGGTTCCTGACCCACGATTTGTCAATAAGATGTGTGTTCCATGTCCTACGGATTTATACAAAGTCAGCGCTGCAATATTTTTCCTAGTTAGGGTCAAATTCAGTAATTTATTATATTACCAATTATTGTATAAACAAAAGGCACATCTGATCTTCAATCGGGTTTACACATTTATAATAGACCCATAATATTGCTAATCTTTTCTTTGACAGCTCATTCCATATAAAAACCCCCTACCTGTGAGGGAGAATATGCTCATATTTTTTTTTACTACCCCCGTGTATGCATTTACATGCGTTAGCTTAGTTCTCTGAGATCATGCAGGAACTAAAACCGGTGGCAAATCAAGCTCGCTTGTACTGATCACTTTTTTCTTTTTTTGGCTTAAATTAACGATTTTCGTCAAATACAGAAACGTCATGAACCGTTCCCACTAGCATCGGGATTTTTATAATTGAAATTAATTCATCACCGATCCTGTCCCCTTGGGATTCAAGGAAACGATTGCATAAGATTTCATTCCAAATTCTGTCAATATTTCAGGGACATATCACTGACATTGACGCTGAGACACTAAATTTGAACAAATATCTTTTCTTTTTTAAAAAAAAGGATAGATGAATATAGTTTAAAATCTAACGATACTTTCTCATAATCTTTTTTTAAACCATAACTTTAATGCGGTTTTTCTCTACATTAAGTATTCAGGGTGCCTAGTACGGTATAATAAGTTTATTAAACATAAATTATGCCTATGCACTTAATAATACGATAAATTCTTTTGGTTGTAAAGATTGAAGTGTGACCCTAAAGTAAAATCAAGATTACCCAAGTTAGAAAGCGCTATATTTGTTACAATATATATATATATATATATATAAATCGTAGTTGAGTATATTATGGGAAAAGATGCAATTTATTTATGAGGATGATTGATCGAAATGATGAGGAAAAAGATATGATTTGTATGAGAAAAGATGATAGTTTGTATGAGAAAAGATGATGATTTGTATGAGAAAAAAGTTGTTAAGATGTGTATGAAACCAAAAGGTAAGCTGTTATGTAGCAAGTGAAAAAGAGCACCTTCTTTTTTAGTCGGCCAAGACACAAGTACCGCTACCGAAATCAAAATCGAAACCATCGTCGCAGCTACCTCCAGCGGGACCAGCAGAGACCTGTACAATGAGAAGAGAAGAGCACAAAGCAGCAACTAAAACCATAACGATGTTCTTGATATAAGCCATATTGAATAAGATTGTAAAGATAAAATGAGAAGATGATAATTTTTTGTTCAAGTTTTCGCAAAAAGTTACTGCTTATATACACTTTTTCTTCAAGCCAGGGGTTTTAATGAAAGAATGTTTGATCGGGTTGTATTGATATCTTTGAAATTAATCGGTTCTGAAGATACGACAAACAGACAGACGACGTTTGCATGTATTACCATGAGGTTGCTTTACAGTGGCTACTATGGTAACGAGTCGCAATTAGCTTGATACTAATATGACAAAGTAGGACAATAAAATACTTCTTATCAAATTTGCAGAATATACCCATTAAACTGAGTAGTACTAAAAGCTTCCATACTTCCAAAAAAAAAAATCTTCTATTGCAGGGAGGGACCAATATGTATTCATTTATCCAAGTGTGATCACATAAAATGTATAAAAAGGTTAGATCGTATTCCTTATCGCAGGAGATACCGCCACCATGGAGGTCCCACAAGCATTCCTTCATCTTCTTACTAGACGGGAGAAGAAAGATACCCCCCCACTGAGTGTCACCCCCCAATGAATGTCACTTTTTGGACGGCATTGGCGTTGATCTAACCAATGAAAATGCAACAACTAAAAATATCGTGCCCCCCTTTGTTATTTTATTCTTTGTTTTTATTTTCTTTCTCTCTGCATCACAAATGTACAATAATCGAACTGCTGGCTCAACAGCCTTAAAGCGTCTCATGACGGAATACCGAGGTATAATTAAATTGATAGTGAGATGTGGCAAGATTGACTAAATTCAAATTTTATTAATGCATTGCAGAATTGACGTTGAATGCTCCAGAAGGAATTACTGCTGGTATATTGATTTCGACGCCATTCGTCACGATCAAGGAATTAATTTATAGTTTAATTATATAGGACCTGTCGATGAGAATAACTTTTTCGAATGGGAAGCACTTATTGCGTATGTTTCTTTAAATGTAAAGTTAATCTGATTTGTAACTAAACAGTTGTATTTAGTGGACCTGAAGGCACACCTTTTGAAGGTGGATTATTTCCAGCAACCTTGACATTCCCCAAGGATTACCCTTTGAGCCCACCCAGTATGAAGTTCACTTGTGATTTCTTTCACCCTAACGTATATCAAAACGGAACTGTCTGTATTTCCATCTTGCATCCTCCTGGAGATGATCCCAACATGTACGAAAGTAGTTCAGAGAGATGGAGTCCCGTTCAAAGTGTCGAAAAGATTCTGTTGAGTGTTGTCAGTATGTTGGCAGGTAATGATTGGCTTGATTTGTTTTATTGTGATGATGATCTAAAACTCTATATGTTCTATTAGAACCCAATGATGAAAGTGGAGCCAATATTGATGCATGTGTAAGTGTTTGTTTATTTGGCATGTGAAAAAGATGTTTAATTTTATTTTTAAATGTGTAGAAAATTTGGAGAACAGATCGTGAACGTTATAATGAAATTGTTCGTGAAAATGCTAGAAAAACATTGGGATTGTAGTGATAAAAAAAAAAAAGCAAAAAAAAAGAATGAAAAAGAGTAAATATAGTAATAATAATAATAAAAAAAAGATGTATAGAATTAACGGATGTTATCCAATTCGTATTTATCCATTATTAAACCAGTATTTTCAAGGGTATCAGCTTCATTAAAATCCTTCTTCTCAGGCATCGTTAATCCAGTATCACGAAGGGTTTGCTTATTTTCAGGTATTTGATATACGTTGGTTAGTAAATCATAATTGGTTGGATTGGAACGACGATAAGAAAATAGCGAAGTATTAAATTGTCGGGCAGAAACAGCTGCATTGTGCATCCAGTTTAAATCATTGACAATTGTATCTTGCGCTGTTAATTTATGAGCCAAATTGTTTTTACCCACAAGTACTGGTTGAGGTAGAAAAGTGGAGGCAGGCACTGGTTTTTCAACTACTTCCTTTATAACAGGTTCCTCTTCAGATTGTTCTTCTTCTCCTTCATCTGCTTCTTCTGTATAATGATAGTCATCTCTACCTTTACGTCCCTTTCGAACAATGCGATGTCCAAATTGTTTGAATACGGATCTGGCTGTAACAACTGATATTTCACGTGTACGAAATGTCGATCGTAATAAATTCGAGTCCACCAAGAAACCCTTCTCGACATTATCAATATGAACCTTTAAAAGCTTTACATTCTTTTTTAAAAACACAAAGCTATCACGAAATCCTAATAATGCTGCTGGATCCTTAGAGAACATGAATAGTGTTTCATCTCGAGTAGGCAATTTAAAGGTAGGAACACGATATTCACGACCTGTAATAAATTGACCTTGTTAGTTAGCAGCAGCACATAATAATATATATATATGTATATAAATTAACTTGCCTCCTAATAATCTACCATACTTGTCGACCTTGGTTTCGCCAGTTTCATCATAGTCACTGACATAACCACTGGGATTGGAGGGAGGTGTGTAAGGCCCAGCTAATGATATCGAAGAGGCAGCCGAAGCAGATTTACCACGTTCTTCTCTTGATGATTGATGTGACTTTGGTCTACCTCGCTTTCTAGTATGATGTTGTCCATCATTCAATTGGGCATGAAAATCAATATCGCTCGTATTAACTCCATCATCTCCAGAAGATAAATCACTGTCCTCATCAACATAATTTAAATCGTCTTTGCCATCCACTCCTCCACTTCTACTTCTAGATCTTTTTCTTTTTGGCGCGTGATCTCTTTTATGTGATAAACTGTTGGCGTAACCTGTATTTCAATATTGGTATTATATCATCTTTTTTTCCTTTCAAATAAGTGCAAAATCAGTTTTATTTATTCTACTTTTTCTTTACCTGCTGGCATATTTTTTTTTTATTATTATTTCACTTCTATGGACCAGTGAGTGTTATGTGTACTTTTTTTTTTTTTTTTTTTTGTCAACATGAGAAGTCGGTCACGTGACATTGCGCGTCATCGTTGGCTGCCAGCCAATGAAAATTTTTTCAATCAGAAAGATATAAACCAGCGGCAAGTTTGCTAATCGTTGAAACCTTCCCAGTTTTTCATTTTAACAGATAGTGAGGAAGGCATGTGTACAGCTAAAACTAAAATGAAGGGGGGGAGCATTGCGATTAACCTGTTTTCTATGACAATAGATTCTTTTTCTGCACTAGAATTAAATTTTAATCGTTGAAAAATAATCGAGTTATCTGAATACATTTTTTAAACATGCAAGTCTTTGTCAAGTCCCTTGAGGGTAACACCCTTACCCTCGATGTTGCCGCCAACTCCTCTGTTGCTGCTGTCAAGTCCATGATTCAAGAACGTGAGGGTCTCCCTGTTAACTCTCAACTCTTGTCTTTTGCCGGTAAGCCTCTTATTGACGGTGAGCTTTCTGTCTACGGTATCTGTGATAACAATACCTTGAACTTGAATGCCGAATTATTGGGTGGTGGTAAGAAGAGAAAGAAGAAGACCTATACTACTCCCAAGAAGATTAAGCATAAGCGTACCAAGGTCAAGATGGCCATCTTGAAGTTCTACAAGGTCGATGAGTCTGGTAAGATTACCCGTCTCCGTCGTGAATGTCCTAACGCCACCTGTGGTGCTGGTGTCTTCATGGCCAAGCACAGTGACCGTCAATACTGTGGTAAGTGTCATTTGACCTATGTCTTCCAAAAGGACGAAAGCGCTTAAATCAATTTGACTTGATTTGATTTTTTTTTTTTTTTTAATTGTTAAAATAAAAATCCTGTGTTTTTATTATCATTATTTTTCTTCTTCTGCGGGCTCGCTGGATGGTAAACTAGTAACTTGCTGGGTCTTTAACAAGGCTTCATGTAATTCAGTTTGTTCTTTTAATTCTCGCATATTTAATTGTTGCTGTTCCTTCTTCTTTCTTCTTTCATCATCACGCAATACACCAGCTCTCAAATTCTACAGTATGCCTCTGTGAGTCCTTTTATTATTCTATTATTTACTGCTTTGCACTTACAGCCTTCTCTTCGTTTTGGATATAATGCACACCTGCAACTGAAGCACAGCAAAACAAGATGGAGGCAGCTAATGTTGCTTTGGCAGTTGTTGACATGTCGGTAAAGAAGGAGAACTAGGGTTCCTTCATAATCAGAGCTGGCTCAATATTCTTTTCGTTTCAATCTCAGATTTATGTGGCGAGAGGCTCACTTTAGGATTTCATTGGACAGATTTTTTTGAGTGCCTGAAGTTCAGAAAATGCTACTACTTCAATACATTTTTTGAGCTCTCCGTCGCCATACATGCCTCTCACAAAACGGTATCATTTCTGTAAAACATATTAAACCGTGAGAGGTGAACATAAGTCCTGTCATACTACGAATTTACTACTCAAGTATACATATCGCCAGAGAAAGAAAAAAAAAAGTTATGTCATCTTGAACCAAAACTTTCATTAGAAAACTTTAGCTTGTGTTCACTAATAAGTAAGGTCAATCTATGATTTTGTGCTTGGAACAATTGTGCGCAAACTGTCATGCTTATTTTGTTCGATAATAATCTTTAAATTAATATCACATTCATTGACAGGGCCTATATGACCGATGGTCAAAGTCAATAACGGCCGTAACAGTACAACTGTTCACGAGAACATCACTTGCAATTGAAAGCATGGTGTGGGAGAAGATCGAGGTCCAATTTACTTGTTGCCTCAACCAATTTCTGGAAGAGTACAGCAGCTACCCAGAGTTTATTATGCGTATGAAGAGAGTCTATTCAGATGCTGAAGTTTCCAAGTATTGGTCTGCTACATTGCTACTTTTACTTCGGCAGGTTCATTATTCAGCATCAAAACGCTCTGGCCCATATATTTTCATTCTTACCACTATAGCTTATCTTATAACCAGTACATTGGTTTCTAGGATTACTATAATCCGACATGTTTTGGATTATTGTGACAAAGCCGAAGCCATAATCCAAATTTCTGTAACAGGCTTTTATAAACCCGGGAAAAAAAAAGATCGTATATATAAAACTTAAAAATTACGTTTTATATTTCGTATTCTTGCTGTGTTTTCTGCCCTGTTATTTCTTAATTAACAAAAAGTAAAACACAAGAGCGACTTGAACATCAGTAATAATGATGACTATGCAATCTATAAGAAATAGAAGACTGTTTCATAAACTCAAGAAAGGAAATCATTCTTAATAAATCTCATCAAAATGGAGTTTTAACTTAGATATCATTTTACTTTGGATTATTCATCTACTTCTTCAATACCGATACTACTGTAATATGGCTGACATCAGAGCATGGGTGCAACCGTAAAAACTTATCATCAGCAAAGTAGTCATTTAAGACCTGCTTTATTGCCGATGGTGTTGAAAAATTGTTTTCTTACTCTTCAACAATCCTTGGAGTTTCAATTATTAAACAAGCTTTTATCTTTTAGAATATTTATTCATGTTTAACACAATGAAATAAAGTATGAGAGTCTTTTCATTCTTTTTCTTTTAGACACTCCTTAGATAATTCACGATAATTAACATTTAATAACTGACCCGAACTAAATTGTCATGGTTCCTCATCGATAGGCAATGTTTCCTGTGGGTTCTTTTGGACTCGTCGTTAGAGGTATACAGAAAAAAAAGGGGGACCTAATTTGTCCGAATCCATCCAATCTTTAATTGGTTTTATACAACTTTTTTAAAACGCCTTCGAAAAAAACAGTTTTTTATAAATGAAATGCTTGGCCATTGATTTCTAAAGAGCAAATGTTTTATATACCAAAACTTATCGATAACAATTAACAGCATAGGGTTTTTCTGTGAATCGATGTTTTATCCTACCCAGTAGACATGGAGCATTCAATTTGGCCAGCTTGCCGAGTCGTTAATTTAAAAATACTGGACAGATACTATGTAAAGAACAGTCCATTAACAAGAAGGAGATGCTTGCTAAACTAATTCTTATGGCCAAGGATTACCACCAAGGTTATATCTATCATTGAAAGAGGTACTTGATTCAGTGTTTTAACTTGGAATGTCAAAACTTATCAGACTTCATCTATCGGTAACACACACACAAAAAGAATCTGTCCAATAATAATTCTAGAAGGCCCATAAAGATAAATTGAGCCTCACGCCACATGAGAGACTGAATTATACACGACCTTTTCAAACCCAGTTGTCTCCAAAGATATTTTGCTCAAATGAAATCCTGACAAATCATTAAAAAAGGATACCAGGTAGCAACAGTGTAAATAGGTTCATTATCGGATATGGCGGCGAAAAAAAGTCAGAAAAAAAAAAAAAGAGAGAGACAGGGATAACCGGGGTTACGATATGCATTGATACGCACACCTTTTTTTTTTTTAAAAAAAATGATTAATAATCTAGCGACGAACAAGTTATTTCAAATGTGTTCCTAATGAGCAATCGCAACAGGGCCCATGTACACTCTCTCCTTTTGAGTTTACTTATAAAAATATCTTTTTTTCTCGAATAGGGACATGTGTCCTTGTTTTTTACCAATGAAAAGCATTGTGTGGCAAAAAGAAACGTGTATCCCGAAATAACTTTTTTTTTTTTATATTCAGACAACAAAATAAAAAGGTTAAAAAAAAAAAAAAAAAAATGAAATTTATTTTTATCTTTTCCCTTCTTTATTCTTTCTCTAAACAATGATGATGATGGCGACTAAACAGGACATGGTTTCCTACAAAAGTCATCCCATGGCAACAACCTTTTTATCACAATTCACAAACTGGGCCAAGATATGGATATCGCCTTCAAGCAAAATTCCTCGAAAAAGAAGGAATACATCCACTAGTATTGGCCGAGAAACAGACATTCGATCTAGAACAAATTACTATGAACCACCCTCTTTAAAGCCACATTATGAGGAATTTCTTGCAAGCTCACAAAAAGCTCTTCTTTACCGAGCCACATGTCAAAAATTACGACCAGCCAACAATCAATTCACAAGGAAACTTGTTCGTTTGGGTGATATTTTACATGTCAGAAAATTTTGGGATGACCTGGAAATGATTGTTTATAAAGATCTTAGTAGTACAAGTCAATATTTACCACCTTCCAAAAGACTGCCATTTAATCCAGATAAGCCTGGATCGATTTATTTACCCCGAAAATCAAAAAGAAACACAAACACTGCATCATTAAAAACCCAAAGAAGATCATTTGCGTCTTCAACCATTGTATATAGTAATACCACCGGAAACATTGTACGAGTCTTACCTTTAATTCCTCAATTGGACGACGATGATGATGATGATGTTCCACTAGGTGCCCTTCACTTTTTCCCTTATTCAAAATAATCTCCATTAATTTATAAATAACTACACGTACACACATACACACACACACACACATATATACACTCAAGCGTACACGAGACTCGATTTAATTTAGCATTTTGCTCATCTTCATCCCTTTTCCCCCCTTTTTTATTGTCCTTTTTTTTTCTTTTTTCTTTTTTAATTGTTCCTTTTATATATTAATTGTTGAGTTCCAGAGCTTAATCACCTCTGCAAGTACAAACAGTTGACCCAATAAATTATGATACCATCAAAAAAATTTAAACCCATAGCAACCCAAAAGTCTTCATTTTTAACTCTGACCGAAAATATACTCTTCCTTTTGTGTATGAAACGAAAAAAAAAATACTCGTTAGTATCACGAGCTTCTCCTAACAAATGTGTAAGCACATTTGCCAGAAAATGCACATAAAATCACAAAAATAATTTAATAACACATTTTATTAGCACCTTCTTAACGCATGATTTCCACCACAGAAAAAATGAGACTTTGATCATGTGAAAGAAAATAATAGTCTATAATGCTTACTTTATTTCATAATAATTCAAATTGCTTATAAAACAGGTTGAAACAGCTTTTGGGCTATATGTATGCTTATAAAATATTCCGAAAATGTGTATGTGTATACCATTATTGTAGTATATGCAAAGCATCCAAACAAAGTATTTCTCTACAAAAAAAAAAATTGTGAAAAGTTAGAATAAGCCCTCCTTTTGTTATTCCTTGTATTCGAGCAAATTGCAGCCACACATTTCTCCGGCGTAGGACAGGGTAAATGTGTACTTTGCTATTGCGTTTTCAAATGCAACGTAAAATAAGGACTTATCTTATGTTAGTCATTGAGGATTGCTAAGATGTTTCTTTTACAATGGGAATCAGGACATGCTGGGCAGAGACGTAACCTAACATAAAGACATTTAGTTTGGTAAAAATCTAGAATAAAGTTATAAAAGTAGAAAAAAAAAATTTGACGTGTTCTCCGGTGCACTAGTTAACCTATAACCGCAGACTGTAAAACGATAATTTCAATCAAATATGAGATTATCCTTTATTTAACACGTAAGTTGCTCTGGTATTTACATCATTTGTAGTCTTTAGTTATGAATACTCCGTATAATGTAGCTGAGACATAGCATAGTGACTGGCTAGAGACCTTGATCCGATATCTAGACAGAGATATGATAGTTGAGACCTTGATGTTATGGTTGAACTGGTATGTGATACACCACAGTGTAACCATTAAATTTGATTCAGAGACCGATATCAACCTTTCAAACACCGTGCAAGTCGCCTGTCAATGCTCGTTCACTATTATCCATGCGGCGGGTGTAGTTTTTAAGCTTTTTCTTCTCATAACCCATTGACGAAAAGTCTTTTGCAATTTTACAAGATTCAAAGTACGTGTTTGTATTATAGAAATGTCTTACAATTGACTATTTTGCTAATTTTGGGTACTTATTATGCATTTAAGCGATGATTATTTTTAGCGTAATTCAATAATTTTACTCTCTTTAACGCCTTGTGATTCAAACCTTCAAAGAAAAAATAACCGTTCTGTACTGAGCCGTGGTTTTTTGAGCTTCAGAACTGTAACACGACTTTTTTTTTTTTACAATTAGTTACTTCAGTTTGGCCCACGATACGTGGTTTCTTGTTTCTTTTGGCTTTCTCTCTCATCGAACATATCATCGAGCATGCTCTTGATAAACGGGGCTCTTTAGCACCTGTAACGGGTGACTCGTTACACACCTAGTTGTCTACAAACATAACGCGATACCAATGAAAAACAGCGGATAAATTTATCCAGACGGATGTAAGTTCGACCTCATCTAAGTTAAGTTTTGATTATCAGGCACAATGTAATCTGTCAGAAGTTACGGTTATTATTTGGGTCTCACAAAGTAGCTATAAGTACCAATAGTTGTCACATGCTTTCTTTGATGAGCGACATACCGGCTTTTTCCAAGAAAAGAGATAAACAAAACTAGCGATCTATCCGGTTTTTTTCTCAATTGCATTGCTTCATATTTGTTTCATGATTAAACAAGTGAGATTTATTTTCTTTTTACAACAAATACTTTTTAAAGCACTTGTAGTTATCTATGTTTTTTACTGCTTATGGATCACTGCAAAAACGAAAGTTGTTTATACTACAGACATAAAATAATAGGAATCTATTTAAAAATTTCTGTCTAGAATTTTAGAAAAAAAAAACCTTAAAAATTGTGTGTGACCCATACTTTTGTCTTATTACACAGATGATTTTTTTCCATTTTAGATCTAGCTCCGTAACAAACCCTCCCTCCCTCTTTCCTTCACATGTATGCAAAAGGAGAAAATACGATACAAAATAATAATAAAGAAAAAACTCGATTTCATTGTATGACAAGAGAGATAATCAAATAGATTAATCTATTACATTTAATCAATCTGAAATGTGCTATTTTTTCAACAATTACAGGATGATCCCATCGAGAACGTATCACTAATATATGCAAACAAAAACAAACAATTACGTGCATGTATACAAAAAATAATAATAATCTATTAATAACCTCTTGTTTTTTTGACATCAAGGGGTTTATTTAATTAAATCTAGTCTTCATCCTGCCATTCATCACGGTCACTCAATTCGTAATCAGTTATATCACTGGTATTGGAGTCGTAATAGTATTCTTCTGGATTCAACTCCATTACAGTTTGCTCTTCTTCTAAGTTTTCTGCATAGAGCATCTTCATTCTATCTTCCATCGTAATCTCTTTCACAAGGTAACCTTCAGAATCACGGCGTACTAATTTTGGGCCATCCCATTTATGTTCCTGTTCTACCCGTTCTATAATAGAGGGTCCCAAATCCTTGGGATCCCGTGGCGGCCAGCTGTACGGCAGTAAGGGATCAGTATTTGGCTTTACCCGATACTTTAATCCATCGCCTGGTGAAGGGAATGGGAAGCACCAGAGTAATGGATTATAGCCTAACACTGAACATATATTGTGATAGAATCCCACATCAAAAGGAAATTCCACCTAAATTATCCCCCAAAAAATCCTGTTAATAAAAATATGGATGCCCATTCTTTTTTGCATAAAAAAGTACATTACTGGATCTATTTTACGTCGATTGACTAATCGTGTCGTCTTTGTTCTTTCCCATCCTTCAATTGTTGTTTGTCCCTTTAATAGGCAATATGTATGGTACACAGCTAATACACCTACAAGAATAAGGACAATCACAATTAAGGTAAGATCGATTGCAATCACCATCAATTCTGCAGTTGAAACTTGGGATGCATACTAAATTAAGGCATAAGTTTTCATTCCCTATATCTCTCTCTCCTTTTTTTTTTATCTTTACCCAAACACTTTTTCGCATATCGAGAATCCGCTGTAATCTCCATAATAAAAGATAACCACCATAGGAACAACAAGTCATGACGGAAAAGACAAATCGAACGAAATAACTATAGTTACCGAAACCAATACAATTACCAAGCCAAGGACAATGGTGGTCCATGCGTAATATGCATTTACGGCATTGCTTACAATGATGCGATCGTGGTGGTTTATAGCAGTTGCATTGCTTACAGAATCGAGGCCCGGTGATGCCTACTTGAATAGGCACAGATTCATCGGGATCCAGGACGGATGAAGGTGGTTCCTATTTGTTATCAGCAATGAGTTATCTGTTATGGCTTGCTTGTGGGGGCTCTTTCTTTTGGTTTTACCCATCCTTCGGGTATGGTGCCAGGATCGGTTGTGCAAGCAAGGTAATAATTAACATAGAGTGAAATCAAGAGAATGTTCATGGGAGCTAAAAGCTTTTGGGCAAATAAAGTTGTCCATCCACCTAATGCTGGTCCCAGCACATAGAAATTTGTTGTGAGTTGTAAAAACGAGATTAAAATAACGACAAAAGCTACAATGAGCTTTTCAGGTATCGACTCCAGTCCTGCCATAATTTATTTACAGAAAAAAGAACTAGGAACAAAGCTAAAGCCTATTTTTTTTTTTCAAGTAAAAAAAAACAAAACCCAGCTTTTCTCCTTTCTCCAATGACGTTGCGTTTGTTAAAAGAAATATTCATTATTTATTATTAAAAGTAGAGATAATTTGGGGGGTTATAGATATTTTTTTTTTATTCAGTGGTAGTTGGAGGTGCTGCTTGTCGTTCATAAGCAATGCGTTGGAACCTTGATAAATCTTGTACAAACTTAATACCGATTGGACTACGTTCAAGACGACGAAACAACTCCACTGCTTGCTTTCGAATAACCGGATTGGAATGAAATAAACCTGCTCCAAGTGGTGATAAACCACCTTGATGTTGTGGTAAAAATGACAAGAACTATGCGTAAAAATAATTTTGTGTTACCTAAAAAGAAGACCATTGTATATCACTTTGCTTACCTCAATCATTTGTCGATGTGTAATAATATTGTTTAAAAAGGCTTCGTAAATTGATGATACTTCACGATCAGGTATATGTTTCAATCGCTTTAATTTGCTTATTTGGCGGTAAACATCGAGATTTTTGATGCATGAATTTTGGATCCAATGAACGATATCCTAAGTCAAAAAAAAAAAAAGTTTTTTTTTAGCATGCATACATCTTTTCCCTCCACTTTTTCTAACTGTGTACCATTTGATAATATTTATAAGATATTGTCTGTCTCCAACCTTCAATACGTTGAGCATTCGCGTTTAATTCTCTCTTCTTGGCTGTCTCATCTTGGAACACAGGTCCATATCCCAGTATATTTTCAGGTGAATTCCATCCAATCTTTGTCGTATGGTACACTTGCTCTTCATATATTGCTGCCAATCGAACAAATCGAAACACATAATCTTGGAACTTTGCTCGAATTGAGGTTTCACCATAGTGCGCTTGAATTGCTGACAGAACTTCCGTCATAAATTCTACATCACTGTCTCGCTTTTCTTCCATAGGTTGTTGAGGTGGTTGTCCATGCTGCTGCTGTTGTTTGTATTGATGTGATGACATACTAGCACTTCGACCCAAGGAAAGGGTTGTAAAAGCTGCAGCTGTGGCAACATCCTCGGTAGATATGGATGGCTTTCTTGAATTAATCACATAACTAGATTCAATGTCTTTGCTCACAGTAATTTTTCCTGTATCGATATTACATAATACATCCCACCAGCTTGTATGTTCCTCATAAGTAGGATTTGTAACACCTGCAATAAATCCCGGGCTGTGAAACAAAAAAATCATGTAAGTGGAAATTTGACTAATTAAAGAGGCCCTTATTTCGAAATTTTTTTACCATTTTAATAAATCATCCACACTGGTGAGATTGGTATAAGGAAATGCGCGTTCTGTAAATCCTTTTAAAACTGTACCGCACCCACTTCCAAGAGCACAGGCAGCCAAGACATAATTGGCCACCTCTCCAGAAGGATGTCCGTAGCCAAGAAAGACAATTCTCTTTTGGGTAAGTAATGCGTTCAAGAGTAACATGATTGGGTGTGTATAAAGACCGCTACTGTCTAGGTGAGGATGGTGAGGGTTTAACGAGCCTGGACTGTTCATATTTGGAGTAAAAGTATTAATCAGCTTGATAACCGAAAACTAGTATAGAAATAAATAATAATAATAAAAAAAGATCATATAAGAAAAAATGATAAGAAACACAAACACATCTATATACACACGCAATATTCTTTTAAGGAACATAGAAACTTACATCGCCTACTTCCTCAGAATTCACGGTCAATGGAATTTTGATGGGTAATTTGATACCTTCGTATTCGATTTTAGTCTCAAAAAAATGGCGATCTTTTGTCAGTGTGGGTATTTTGCCACGAACATGTCCTGATGCCAGGTCGATATAGGTGCCTCTTCTTAATCTACTAAACTCTGTGTCTTCCATGATATTAATGTCCTCTTCAATGGATGGATTGTCACCTGAATCGTCAATAAACATTTCTTCAAACATCGTTTTATTATCAGACGCTCTCAAAATCTGTCGTTCATGCCATGTAAATTTTGGCATACGTGATAAATCCATTGAATTCACAGCTTCGTACAAGGATTCCAAAATTTCCATACATGGATTCTCGAAATACTTTTCCATCGCTAGTAAAAGTACTGGCTATAACATTGTTTCTTTTATAGTTAGTGGACAATTGGTTTTAAACAAATTAAAGATAATTTTTACCTTGTAAATATGAAGATATTGATGTCGAGTACATATCGCCATGGCCTTCACTCGTGCACCTCTATACAAAAAAATACATATATACTTTAATTTTTTATCACCGAAAAAACAAAGCTAATTTATTCTCTATTGTACCTTCTGGCAGTGGCATCATGTTTAGTGCGTACCAAGTTTAGCACATAAAGCAAGGGCTTTTCCTCGGACTGAACCTGTTTAACAATATCTTGATCTGGATCGGGTGTCAATTGATTCAAACAGAAAATCGTCCAATCTTCAGCACGCAAATGAGCTCCATCAGGCAACATGAGCTCTGATAGTATACTGTAATAATATTTAAATTTCTATAAAAGTATACACGCCATGTATTTTTTTGTTTTGTTTTGTTTGCTTACTGCTCATCGGTGCCTGTCTCATTAGGATATTGGTATTTTAAGGAAGCTCCCTTATCAATGTCAAATTCTGCCAGCAGAATGTACTGCACATGCTTATTGTTAGTCATGATGATGAAGGTAGCTAATTTTTTTTTTTCTTTCAGTATTTTATAATGAAATTATTTGGTACAACGTACCTTATTTAAGTCTCCTCCTCTGCCCCCCTTCCCCCTTTTGGGGAATATAAGTATATTGACACTGAACACTGATATATTTACGTGACGTCGTGTACAAGGTTATTTTTTTTTCTTCTGTTCCTGACGTTACTATGTTATCCCTAAACTTCTCGTACATGATTTCTTAAGGGCAAAGATTAAAGTTGAATAAAGACGTCCATAATCAATTTAACCGAACGTATCACGATTTAGGGTATCGTATTTTCTTTTTGATCCACAAGGAAATGCCACTCATCAGTCAATATGTGGCCATGTTAAAAGATAAAAACACTTTGAAATCTTAAACGGCAATAAAGTCCTCAGCAATGCTAGAGATTCGTTGTTCGTATCAGTAGTGCTGTGATTCATTAAAGGGTTGAAGTTATAATTTTCATCCTAGGCCTTGGTGAGCCAGTGTCTGAAGACTATTTATAAAATCTTTTCACAAATAATTTGGTTGACTAAATGACAATTTTTACTACTGTTTCATTAGTGTTAGTTTGATCATTAAGCTACTGTTCTGTAGGGTCAATAACTACTGATTAACATTCGGTTCTCATTTAAAGTTGTGTCTTTTAAAGCCGGTATCGAAATCAATTATGTAATTCCAAAAGATACATGCTTTTAAGGATTTTTGAATGTGAGACTTATTATGAAGTATAGATATAACAGATAGTACTATTACCATATATGGTGGAAAGCCGATCAATCAATTAGCTTGATTCTTGAAAGAGAGAGAGAGATGCATTGTTATCAAAGCTATAACCCCCATCCCCTCTTTTTGTGCGTATTTTATTGTATCATTTCATGTAACCCCACCGCGAGCTGGCAGTTTGTGTTACATAGGCGGCATTTTGTACTCGCATGAGTGTATTGTCGAATTTCTTTAATACAACTTTTGACATAAAGTCAGCTCACTGAGTAAGAAACAAGGACATAGCTTTTTTTTTTTACATGCGTGGATGTAGTTATGCACAAAGTTAACTGTTACACATTGACCGTTAAGACGTTACGTTACGAGGAAAGAAACACGATAACAAAGAAAAATGTTAATAAATTTACATTGCTGCTCATTGGTTATCTAGAATTGGTTTAAATACATACTTCGGTTTGTTTAGTCCTGGGTGGCATAGTAAAAACGAGCCTTTTTCAAAGCGCAGCATAGATACCGAACCATTGTGAAGGTCAAAAATTTACAGAAGCGCAGCGAAGGCCAAGACTTTTACCGAAACGTTTGGTTTGGTTTGAAAAAGCCTTGTGCTGCCGCAGACCGGTTTTTATCAACGAAAAAAACTTAATATTTTATTAATTAGGCATATTCGTAAAAATAGACATACATCATAACAAGATTAAGCATACCTCTTTTCTTGACCTTGGTGCTGGATCAAATTGCCTTCAACATTTTGAAAACTATCAATACGTTCGATGTTTTTAACATTTTGAGCGAAATGTTTTTGTTCCCCAAAACGAGAAAAAAAAAATATTTGCTTGGGAACGGCTTAAAGCCTACAGCTATCACGAAAATCAAGATTATGTCATGTTTTTTTTATTATTATTACTATCTGATATATATTTTTTGTCTTTGTTTTTTACACATTCTTTTTATCTTCAATATCATTGGTATTATGTGATGCTGTATATGGGGGTGGTGATATATTGGATGTAAGTGTCTCTGCTACATGCGTCTTTTCCTCTGGCTGTGTTTTCCCTGCCATGGATGTACTTTCTTCTGTGGGATTAGTTACAGTATTCACTAGACGCGCTGTCAAAATAGGATCCACAGTAGTGTCTGCCTGTACATTCACCCAGCTGGAATTCTTCTCATCGGATAAATCCATATCATCCGTGTGATTTATCTTTTCTGACCGATATGTTTCTTCGATACGGTGCTTTTTCTCGTTAGGGTATGATTCCTCTGTAGGATGTGTTTCCTCGTTGGGATGTGTTTCCTCGTTAGGATGTGTTCCCTCGTTAGGATGTGTTCCCTCGTTAGAATGTGTTTCCTCGTTAGGATGTGTTTCTTCTGTGTGTTGTGTTTCTTCGGCATGTTGTGTATCTTCTAGCACAATATTCTCGGGTTCTGTGACTGTAGTATTTGGAATCTCAATAGAGTCGTCTCTAGGGCGATTACCTTCGACTAACCATCGACTAACAGACATACAAAAAGAAATGAATACAAGATTGCCCAAACATGAATCCTAAAATAACTTACATGAACCGAGGTGTGGCTAAATACTTCTTACCGTTGCTCATGGGTTCCCTTGGCCATACATCCTCAAAAAAGTAATAGATATGACCTACCAAAACTCCCAAGATGTCACCTACGGGTACCTGCCCACCTAAACATAAGGAGAATATCAAGAGCACCCAAGGAAGATAAGGTGCGGTGAAAACAAGCAGACCCAAGAAGTTCAATCTGACATATGGGTTTCGTCGAGCCCAGATATAAACCATAGTAAATGAGAGTGCAGATCCCATAAATGGTAAATATGCAAATGGCACGATGATGGATAAAATAATTAAGACACTGGCCGAGAATACCATAAGCCATACATAATCTGCGGGTTTATTTCTGAAAAATCCTTCTTCCATCATTCGGCTATATCGCGCTCTATATACATTTATCTCTTTTAGCTCATTTCTCTCCTACTTTTTTTTATCATTGTACACACACACTTACAAAAAAAATACATGAAAGCAAAAATCGATGGATAAGGGTCCGAAATAGAAAAAGTTGGTAATTAACCTCCACCACTATGACATGTATAAGTTGCACTGTTCTCGACCTCTCTCTTTCTATAAAACTATGTTCCTTCCATTTACCTGGAAATCATGAACGATGCTTTCATAATTGAGCCACAACTGTAAAGGATGCACAAACCCAAGTTGCTTTTTACATGGAAAAGAAAAGGGGCAATTAGATGAGCACTCTGGTATCAAGATTTTACTCTATTTTTATATATTACCACAGCTATACTTGTAACACATGCTGCAGATACATATATACGTGTTATAGGTGGGATTTCAGAGAACCAAGTCTCTAAGGGTGAAGGCATTATATTATTTTTGATAAAGAAAACAAAAACAAAATTAAAGCATTTATTGCAAACCCCCAGCTGTTGGCTCATCACTATTGGCGAGCAGCCATTTTACTTTAAACACCGACTAAGTCAAGATTTTTTTTTGTGTAGATACCAGTTGAAAAACTTTAATTTTCATGCTAGTTTACTTTTTTGGACAAAATGTAAGAAAATGAATTTTCGGACAAACATTGCTTTTTTTTACCTGTAATGATCTTAATCCTTAATTAAAAGGAAACCGTGTTTGATACGGCGATACGATAATGGGAAAATATTAGGCTTATTGTTTAGTTTTTTTTTTGGATTTAAAAGCCTCTGGTCTTCCTTCGTCTGACCAAATCGCCTTTGAGATAATTATCCTATTTCTGGTAGCATTCACATCCCTTTGCCACACCTTTTCACTCTTTTTGACAGCAAAGAACTCCACTA
The DNA here is from genome assembly GCF_025094135.1 of Mucor mucedo. NCBI lineage: Eukaryota > Fungi > Mucoromycota > Mucoromycetes > Mucorales > Mucoraceae > Mucor > Mucor mucedo. Next base: position 90,391 of record NW_026252352.1, on the reverse strand, counting down.
TTCTTGAATCCGGGGGGTTTTAATCACCTTCAGGTCATCAAAATAACATTGACTGCATACTTTGGATGCTTTATATTCGGCGATCAATTCACCTGCAGCTTCACGTTTGTTATACTTTGAATTACTGTGTACCAAAATGCTCACCATAGCTTCAGCAGCTCGCTGTCTTCCTTGATATAGAAAGAATCTGTCTTTTGTTGTACCAACGCATTGTCAAACTGAAAAATAAAAATTTAACAATTGTTCTTTTTGTCTTGTCGATTTATTGATCTGAGTGTCGTTCGACAAAACGCACGCTCCTTTGGAAGTACTATAATGCAGTGGAAAGAAGTGATGCCAAACTGTTAAATACCTGTCCAATGGGAAATGTTTCGTAGAATTCAACTAGGATAGAACTATTTTTATCCATTTCAATAGTGGGTTTTGGGGAGAGATCAGCCTTTATTTCTGGTGTTGGTAATCGAAGTGATATTGCGGGTGCATATTCAAACGATCTTGCTGGAGGATGTCTATTATTATAACATACGATAATAAAAGCTCCTTCTGTAAACAGTACTATAAATACTGAATGACTCTACTCTCGAAATTTTTCAGCAACATGATTCGTATTTGAAGTTGCAATTTCTACACAAGCCGCCGTTAATAAATCTCTTGCGCCCTTTTGGAAGTGATTCTTTGTATATTGCAAATGGATATAAGGAACGAATTTTGTTCCAAACAGTCAAAAGTTGCTCATTAAAATGTACACTGCTTGTGGCCTTGCGCGAGCCTACTAATTGACATAACGAGTACCAGTAGTTTTGTTGGAATATAGAATTTGGAATACAGTCAATATTTTGAAGACGGTAGTAATTGTTGACAATCATAGCTCTAATCACAATCTGTCTTATGTATCTTGATGTGGCTATGACTTTGGTAGAGGAGGAGCCCACTTTAAACATGTTAAAATATAGCACTACAAACAGTAAATATTATCACAAAATTACCATCATTTGCAGAAGCTTCTCTGTAGAACAAGCACTTGAAATGATTTTTGTTCACATACCCTTCTTCATGGCAATCTATACAGATCATTTCTGTAATATATATATACGTTGAGTCTATGTTAGTCGTTTACTTGTGAAGCTCTACCTTTGAAACGATTGTCATCTTCTTTTGTATTTATTTTAGATAAAAACTCTCTTTTCTTCTTGATAATAAATTTTTTAATCATAGTGAAATTGAGAAGAGTAAAATAACATTTGACCACAATTTCGGTTTATGAGGCATCCAAAATCATATTTTACAGATAAAATAAACTGTTTTTTAGCCAATAGTGTTTACTTGTTTTGAATGCGGCATCTTATTATTGCTATTTTTCTGGATGATTAAAAATTGATTATGCATTTTCCTTTTTCTTCAATAAGATCACTGTATAGATATTATCGATAATGCTACCCTTCTAATTTATCCAGACGTTTAATCTTGTACACAACATTTAATACTGAAAGAAAAAACCGTTTTTTATGATAAGAGCTGTCTACTTTAGCCTCCAAGTAGAGATATTAAACAGATATAAGGGTACATTTTCATTCTTATTTTTTTGTGTAGTTAGTGTTCTAATTGCGGGATTTTAATTTATTTTTTTGTTGGGACGACTGAGTGTGGCGTGAACACGTACGCGTGCCCGTGCTGCGCTGCTAAATTTTGCCCTTCTTACTCAAACTAATGTCTGCTATTCAACACATTCAAAACGCCGGTGAATTCCAAAAGTTATTAACAAGCACGGATAAGCTTATTGTAGTAGACTTTTTTGCTACTTGGTGGTAAAAAAAAAAAAAGAAGGAAAACCCTTATCTCACAGCAACAGACAGTCTAAATATTTTATTTTCTAGTGGACCTTGCAAGATGATTACTCCCTTTTATGCCCAACTTTCTACCAAATATAGTCAAGTTGTATTTGCAAAGGTGGATGTGGATCAATTAAAGGAAGTAGCAGCCGCCTGTAAAGTGTCCTCTATGTACGTGTGTATATTTATTATTTATACATGATTAAGCCCAATTAACCTGATCGAATATAGGCCTACTTTCCAGTTCTACAAGAATGGAAGCAGAGTAGCTGAAATGAAGGGAGCTAATCCTCAACAACTTGAACAATATGTCAAGCAGCATTCCGAAGATGCCGGAGCTTCTGGTTCCTCTTCTTCCGCCAAGAAGAGCTGTGGGGTTCCTGGCTATGTTGATTTAACCGAATATATTACACCCAAGCAAATGGATGCTTTGAACCAAAATGAAGAACACAACGTCAAGAACATTTTCAAGGACGATGATACATATTTGGAAAGTGATACTGATGAGCAATTGATCATCAGTGTTCCTTTCAACCAACGTAAGTTGCACACACAGCAATGCTATTTGTCTTAGACAAAAAAAAAAGGGGGCTAACAGGAATCTTTCAATAGCTGTCAAGCTTCATTCATTAAAGTTCAAGGTGCCCAATCCTGGTAAGGAAGGAAAGAAACAAGTAAGAAATGATGATTAACACAACATTATTTTTTTAGCACAAGCTCCCAAGACAATCAAGATTTATGCAAACAGACAAGTTTTAGGCTTTGATGATGTTGATTCCGTAAAGGAGACACAGACTATTGAATTAACACCCGAGAATTTCAAGGAAAATGGCATTGTTAATTTGAGATTTGTCAAGTATCAAAACATTACTCATATCATGGTAAAGTCTCCCATATATCATTCTATGTATGGTTGTATCTTAACATTTTTTTTTTTTTTTTGCTCTAGTTATTTATTGCGGATAATCAAGAGGATGAGGAAACCACAAAGATCCAACAACTCGTCTTTATTGGGTAAGCTAATTTTATTTTTTATTTTTTTATTGAGCGTATAACTAAAGAAGCAATAATGTACTGTCCGATTAGTGTCCCTGTTGAAGCTACCAACATGAACGATTTAAACAAGGAATAATGGTTTTTTTTTTGTTATGGAAAAAAAAATATATATGTTTTTTTTTCTTTCTAGTTTTCTTCAATCACCCATTCGATAAGTTCGTCCATTTCTTCATCCTTTTCAGTTCGAACGTGGTTCGAATGTCCAGGCAAATTCCATTTTTTATGAACCATGAGTAACGCAAGTAAGACTGGTAAATGGATAACACTTCCAAAGAATAATTGTTTACCCGTCTTTTCATTACTTTATATGGAAGTGTGTGGGAGTTGGGGGGTTAGAGAGATGAGAGTGATACAGATAGATTTTACAGAGATCTTTACCTGCTTCGCCAAAATCGATAAGCACCAAAGGCCATAGCGGCATTAATGATGGTAGAATCAGCAGCAAACCACCAAGAGGTCAAACCCAAATAAGGCACAGCAGCACACAGTGGGAACATGGCTAAACTATAACGTAATGAGACACGCGCATTTAATTTGGGGTCAGTGACAGCCATCATACGATAACCGGCTTTTGAGTAATCGGCGCGTAAATTCCATGCCAAAGCATTGAAATGAGGGAACTGCCAAGCATAAAGCAGGCCACCCAATACCCAAGCACCTGGATCTGCCAATGTGCCAGTGACAGCAGTGTAACCCATCATGGGAGGAATAGCACCCACCACCGCACCAGCCCATGTGTTGGCAATGGAAGTACGTTTCATGGGTGTATAGATACAGGTATATAAGATTATATTGGCTGCCCCCAAAGCAGCAGTAATGGGATTGACACAGGCACCTAAAAGAGCCACTCCAGCAATACCTGTAGCTGAACCAAAGGTGAATGCATGGGCTTGCGATAAAGCTCTTCTTCCTAACACTCGGTTGCGAGTACGCAACATTTGTGCATCGTAAGGCGTTTCGATCCATTGATTAATGGCGTTGGCAGAACCGATACAGAGACCTGTACCAACTGTGGTAGCAATAAGTGTCAGGACGCTACTTTCGCCAGGGGCAATAGCATAGCCTGCCATGGTGGTCAATGCAACTAGACCAGCTAGTTTAGACTTGATGAGTTCTTTATAAAGCGAAGGTAATGTGGACACTTTGGGTTTTGGGTCAATGACTTTGTATTTGGTGACACGGTCCTGTGGTTGTTGTTGGTGGTGTTGGTGGTGTCGTTGTTGTAAGGAAGGATATGAACTGATTCTGGCGATAGACATTTGTGTCTTTAAAAAGTGTGCATGCTTCATATTTGAATGTGAAGCTTGTTTTGAAAGTACATTAAATGAACGCAACATTTTAACAGTAGTGTAGGGAAGAAGAAAATAATAAAAACAGGAAAAAAAAAATATTTTATTATTTCGACAGTAACCCCGCAGGGTTGCGGTTATTGCAAAAAAGGGAAAAGAAAAGTGTATGGTTTATGCATCGTTTTGCAAAACTTGATCGATGCCTTCATTGACAGGCTTGATTTGATCTTCTGAAGTGGTGGTATTGGTAGAGCTGTTCTTGGAAAGACTGTGTCCGAAGTGGTTGGAAAGGGTAACCAAGTTGATGGCCTTCTTGAATGTACGACGTGCGTTGAAGTTGGTACGCAAATTGGGTAATAAATCACCTCCTTCTTCAGAGGATTGGGTTTCGGGAATAGTGGTTAACCATTCATGCTCAAGGGCTTGGTGTGCAGTAATACGCTCATTCACATCAATCGTCAAACAACGGTTAATAAAGTCCTTGGCTATTATTCACAAGTTAAAAAAACAGCGTTAGTCCCTGACCAACCAACTCTTAACACACACTCCCCACTTTCACACTTACAGGCTTGGCTCATGTTCTCCCAACAGGGATCATCAAAGTTATAATCAGCATTCATAATGGCATTCATTTCCTCAATATTGTTGGAACCTTCAAATGGGGTGTAGCCAGACAACAAGAAGTAGGTGATGACACCGATAGCCCAAATATCACTATTTTTCAAGTTAGAGCCAAGGATTATACTAAAAGAATACGACTTACACAGGTTTTCCGTGACCCGACTTTCTAAAGATCTCGGGAGCCTAATCATAAAACGATGTGTGAGTGTATATTCATGTAGAATTTTTATTTTATTTTTATTACCATATAGCCGGGGGTACCACATGTTGTTTTCAAGGTGTGGAACTTGTCGGTATCAATGATACGTGATAAACCAAAATCAGCAATCAATAAATCAGAATCTTCTTCGCGTTCACGGAATAACAAGTTTTCAGGCTAATGAAGAAAAAAAAGAGCATGAATATTACATACGGTTTGTTAACAATAGATGAATATGTACCTTTAAATCTATAAATAAATAAGCGGGTTAAGACAAGAGATACAAACAGAATGAAGAAAGAACTTACCACGATGGACAATGCCATTTTCATGAAGATAAGCGACAGCACTCATGATGGTTTTAATGATATGAGCAGCATCCTTTTCGAAATAGCTACCCTTTTCACAAATACGATCGAATAATTCACCACCTGATGCCAAGTCTGTCACAAGATACACTAAGAATAATAAGAAGTGTGTTAGAATAGCTTAGTAAAGAGATTTGCAGTTTGACATACAGTTGTTTAATGTCTCAAAGTAGTCGACTAGACTCAAGATATTCTTGTTTCCTTGTGAAATACGTTTCAAAATATTAATTTCATTACGAATCATGTGTTCGCGACCTTCCATCAACTTTTTATTAATGATTTTACAGGCATAATATTTTCCAGTTTCAATCTAAGAATGAAAAAAAAAAAAAAAGGTTAACCCAAATAAAATAAATATAAAGCAAACGACTTTACATGCATAGCCTCTAAATAATAATAAAGGGTTAAACTCTTGCATATAGTTTCTATATTAGTTACTCCTTACCTTTGACAGTTGCATAGGTACCGTTACCAAGGACTCTACCGGTCTTGTATTTACAAGGTACAGTGACAGGAGCGCGAGACATTTTTTTATGTGTAGGAAATAAGTGAGAGAGAGAGAGAGAAATAAAAAAAAAAAAAAGAAAAAAATAAAAAAAAACAAAAGCTTAGGCCGAGCCACTTCAACTGTGTCACCTCTTTCTCACTCTCTCACTGTTTAGCTTACACACTAAATAATTTGATGAGCAAAGCTTTTTTGTGTAATGCGATGTTGTCATTAAAAAAAAAAAAGTGACGGGACTTTAAATACAAGTTTCATTTGTTTTCATTATAAACAAAAGAAACATGTTTGTCATAGGGATAAGGGGTGGTTATTATGGAGGTAGAAGTTGTTAGGAGGATTCGCACACACAGACCACAATAGATCACAAAGGGAAAAAACGTGTAAAATTACAGCCATATATAATGATATAAAAAAAAAAGATCTGTTAATTGCTCCGCTCGGTTTTTTTGTGACCTCCCCCTTGGCACAGTTTTGTTTCTCCATCCATACCCCGCTTTCGACCTCCCAAAAAAAGAAGAGGACAATTTTTCTTTTTAAATAACTTTCTCTCTCTCTCTCTTCTTCTCTTTAATTTTTATAGCTGAAAAAAAAAGAAAGATGGCTTCAATGTTACCCAAGCATTCTGGCACCAGTGCTTTTCGATCGATATCGACTACATTTGGTAAAGGAATTCATAGGGCAGCCAAATTATCTTCTCGTAATCCTATCGAGATGATTGCTGGTATTCTTATCTTATCCTCCTTCAGTTACTTTTACCTGTTCAACTTGGCACGTACTTCGGATATATTCTCAGGTACTGTCACTCGTCTTTATCCAACCTTAGTCTATGCCACTGCAGACTCTGATTTTGAACCATTGACACGTCATGACTACACATTCAACAACCAACTCGCACCTGAAGCAATCAAGATTCAGTTAAAGCAAATTACCGTCACCGATGGCGAAAACAATATGATTGACAGATCCACTTTGGCCTCTATCTTGGAGTTCCAAAACTCTATTCAACACGGTTTATTAGATGATCATTTAGGTTCATTAGGTTACAATTCTCTTTGTTACAAGGATGAAAGAGGTGAATGCTTCTCTTCAAGTATTTCTTCTATTTTCAACTTGGACTCTTTATCCACACAAGATTTACGACAAGCCATTCAATCTGTACCAGAGTTATCTCAAGTCGTATTCGGTGAATTGGATTTAAATGCTTCCACCGCTTCATCCGTCTTATTATCTTTTGCCTTCAACGCTTCCACCACCTACCGACAAGAATTATCTCATTTATGGGAACAAAAGGTCTCTACCTTCAACTCTGGAAACTTGCTCTCTCTTTCCAACAATGGCAAAGGTGAAGATGCTTTCACATGGATTTTCATCATTACCAGAAACATCATTATCCGTATCAAGGAGTTAATTGAGGTATTTCATTGTTACCCCATCAATATTGTGTTACTTACCTATTTATTTATTTTAGATGGCCGATAATATCGATATTATTGTCATTCTGGGTGGCTATGTTATGATGTTGACAACATTTGTCTCTCTTTATATGAACATGCGTTCCATGGGTTCTCGTTATACTTTGGCTACTGCTGTCATGGTCAATGGCTTTTTCTCATTCATGCTTGCTTTATTAACCGTGCACGCATTGGGTGTTGATGTCTATCCTGTTGTACTAGCGTAAGTTTTCTTTTTTTTTTTCTTTCCCTCCTTTTCTACGTATACAGAAACCCTAATTATTATTACTATTAGTGAAGCTATTCCGTTTTTGGCAGTAACCATTGGATTTGAACGTCATTTCAAACTCACAAAGCGAGTCTTTGAATACAGCAAAGAAACACCTTTAACTAAGCAAGAAATCCGAAAGACAATTGTTCGAGCTGTCGATTCTGTCGCTTTACCTATTGCCAGAGATTGTATCATGGAAATCACCGTCCTTGCTTTAGGCGCTAAATCGGGTGTATCTGGTTTGCGTGAATTCTGTTTACTTAGTGCCATTTTATTAGCCTATGATTTCATCATCATGTTCACTTGGTATATTGCCGTTTTAGCCTTGAAGCTTGAGTTATTAAGAATCCGTGAAATCAACGGTACCACCGCTGCTAAAGGCACCTCCTCTTCCTCTTCCTCATCATCCGCATCCGCACAAACAACAGGTACGGGTTATATTCGCAACACTGTCGTTAAGGCCTTCAGTGATACCACCACATCCAACCATGACAATATCAAACATGACGAACCCATGATCGGTCGAGTCAAGTTATTGATGATTGTCGGCTTTGTCGCTATGCAATTATTCAAGGTCTGTACCACCTTTGGGGGTTCTTCGGGTCCTCAGGTTAGCATCGTTGAACCTGCCGTAAACAATGTGCTTCAAAAGCTTCTTTTACAACATCGTGCATCCAATGTCGCTCATCTCCCACTCTTGGTCGAAGTCTTCCCTCCTCTGCCTTTCCACATTGCTTCCTCTGCTGACAAGAGCTTTGTACCTGATAGTATTCGTATCCCCTTGGATTACTTGTTTGAAACATACTCTGTCTATATTCAACATCCTGTCATTTCCAAGTGGATCTCCTTGGCGCTCTTTGTTTCCTTGTTCCTCAATACTTATTTATTCAAGGTGGCTAAACAACCTGCCAAGGTTGTCATGACACCTGCTGTTGCTGCTGCTGCTGCTACCGTCACTACTGCACCTGTTGCTGTTCCTGCCCCTGCTCCCGCTCCTGTAGCCGTCTCTCCTCCTGCTGCTGTAAAGCATGTCGTTGTTCATGAAAAGAAGCGTCATCACCATCATCAACATCAACAACAACATGTGGGCGCTATGCGTACTTTAGAAGAATGTGTGAGTTTAACCGGTACACCCGATTTATTATCTGACGAAGAAGTGATTTTACTTGTACAAAAGGGCAAAATGGCATCATATGCTTTAGAAAAGGTATTGGGTGATTTAGAAAGAGCCGTCAGTATTCGACGTGCATTGATCTCTCGTGCTTCCATGACCCAAAGTTTAGAAGGCAGTTTATTACCTCATGTGAATTATCATTATGATAAGGTCATGGGTGCTTGTTGTGAAAATGTCATTGGGTATATGCCTATTCCCGTTGGTGTAGCCGGTCCTATGAATATCGACGGTGATATGATCCATATTCCTATGGCTACTACAGAAGGTTGTTTGATTGCTTCTGCTGCTAGAGGTTGTAAAGCCATCAATATGGGAGGTGGTGCTACTACGATTATTACGGCAGATGGTATGACGCGTGGTCCATGTGTAGAGTTCCCTTCCATTGTAGGAGCTGCTGCTTGTAAAAGATTTATCGAAGAAGATGGACTTGAGATTATCACAAATGCGTTTAACTCGACTTCTCGTTTTGCTCGTCTTCGAAAGATGAAGGTTGCAATGGCTGGTAAACTCGTGTTCATTAGATTCTCAACAACCACGGGTGATGCTATGGGTATGAACATGATTTCAAAGGGTTGCGAAAAGGCACTTTCGATCTTGTCTCAACATTTCCCTGATATGCAGATTATTTCGCTCTCTGGCAATTATTGTACCGATAAGAAGCCTGCTGCTATTAACTGGATCGAAGGCCGTGGTAAATCTGTGGTGACAGAAGCCGTCATTCCTGGTGCTGTCGTCGAAAAGGTGCTCAAGACAACCGTGGATGCCTTGGTGGAATTGAACATTTCCAAGAATTTGATTGGTTCAGCTATGGCTGGTTCTGTAGGTGGATTCAATGCACATGCGGCCAATATTTTGACAGCGGTGTATTTGGCAACGGGACAAGATCCTGCACAAAACGTGGAAAGCTCAAACTGTATCACCTTGATGAAGGCGATTAATGATGGACAGGATTTACATATCTCGTGTAGCATGCCTAGTATCGAGGTCGGCACCATTGGTGGCGGCACAATTCTGCCTCCTCAACAGTCCATGTTGGATATGCTTGGTGTGCGTGGACCTCATCCTACCGAGCCTGGAAAGAACGCTCAAAGATTAGCAAGAATCATTTGTGCGTCAGTCATGGCTGGTGAATTATCACTTTGTGCTGCATTGGCTGCTGGTCATTTAGTCAAGGCTCATATGGCTCATAATCGTGTTGCCCCCGCTGCTCCTGCCACTGTGTCTGAACCTATTCCTGGAACTTGTATCAAATCCTAATTTCTCTCTCTCTCTCTCTCTCTCTCTTTAAAACTCCCCCCTATATTCCCTCTTGCCTCTCTTTTCTTTTTGTTGTTTACTATTTATACTTCACTAATAGAATCCTTTCTCTAAACATCTTAAATAAAACATATTTACACATGCAAAACCAATCGTTTTTTTTTAAGGTGGATAAATATTTACCAATTCATGTAACACCAATGTATCTTTGTCCTTGATGAAAGAGGTGCAAAATTCGGATACTCCCCGTCTTTTTTCGATATTCGTGGTCATACATAAATATCTCGTGTGTACAACGCATGTCAAAAAGAGAGAACGTCTTTACGAGATTTGTGATGACTAAATTTATCACAACCTGAGATTTTCAATCCTCAATGACCAAAACAATTAAGTGGCTACTACTAAAACACTTTTCATTTTGCATTACTATTTCTGGATTTAATCTAATAAAAAAAAGGCCGTAATGGCAAAACGTTTGATATAACTTCTTTACGAGGGGAGCACAAAAGGTAGACATCGGGTATACTATATAAACATTGCGGCTGGGTAAACTTTGTAAAATTTTAGATCAGTTACATTTGAGAAGAAGTATCAGCTAAAGAAAGAAAGTGGAACACTTGAGAGCCCAAGAAAAAAAAACTTTTTAAACAAGGGCACTACTGCTTATCAGATTGTTAAATGTAGAATCTGTTAGATATGGACGCACAGGATAAAAACGAGATAAAAGGGGCTTTCAATGTTATGGATAACTGTATAATATGCCATCTCACTGTTGTTAACGTAATGGTCTGATACAAACCATTATTCAGGCTACCTTACTCTTCTCTTTTAAATCCCATCAAAGAGTCCTGGCCAAAAATTAAAAGTGACATTAAAAGAAGCTCTTTGAAAAAGACTATGAGCTGACACCCCGTTATCACTGAAACATGCAGTACGGTTACTACAGATAGCTGTTAGCATTGTGTAGATCTATGCTGCATTTTATTGGGAGACTTGCATTCAGAAAAAAAAGGGGGGCTTAAAGTAGCTAATGTCATGTTCCTGACCTGAATAAGAGTTGTATGTCCATTTTTCAATCTCAGATTTCCGTGCCTATTTTATCAGCCCTAAGCTCTTGTTACCTTTTCTCACTCATGGATTCATGCTCTCATGTTATAAAAAACAGAAAATGATATATGATAACGTCTATTTTTGCAAAGACATGATTTATTTTTTCGGCTAAACATCACATCACTGATAACGACAAGTACATGATAAATCATATCGTATCTTTTCTTTTTATTAACGAGTACTACGTTATGCTTCGCTAATAGTTCCGTACGCAATTTTGACACACTAGTGGCCCTTTAAAATATTGCAAACATAATCTGGGATGAGTAATGTTGTTTTCTAAAAACCTGATAAAAGCTGGTTTAGTCTTATTTTTTTTAGTTGATCAATTTTCCGTGGGATTCTGATATAATCATTTTTTTTTCAATCGACTCCATATTTAAACAAGACTTTCGAATTTTTGTTGTCTTCCTTTTTTTTTCCTTTAACTTTTTAAAATTATAACAATGGGAAACGCTGTCTTTGGTAAGTTCTAGATTTTTCAAGTTTAATGGTCTTAGATATTCATGTCTTTTAGCAGTGACCACTCCTTGGCTTATGGGTGGTATCACCTCCTATCCCAGACGAGACTTTCGTGTCTGTCTGGAGTATGGTAAGTGTATCATTTATCATTTTTATTATTGTTTATTAACAACGCCGTCTTTTTTTATTTTGAAGGGCTTCTTTTTGTTGACGTTTCCTTATGTTGGCCTGCTCCTTTCCTCCTTCGTGGAGGAAATTTAAAATATGGGTAAGGAATCCTCAAGTAAGTTTGTGTCTGTATTCAATATTAATGTCTTTTATTAGAGCAAATCGACGATACGCCACGTCAAACCAGGAGGAACCGGCGCTTCTTGGTAATCCGTTTGGATTACTGTAAGTATATTATTCATCATTTTTATAACTGTGTATTAACAGCGCATCTTTTTTAGTGTTGCGCCGGTTCTTCCTGACGGGGGGGACTCCTGCTTTCTGCATTCATGGAGGAAAATTGGCAGGAGTTCCTCCGGGTCGGCTACTTCGACATGGAAGTAGTCGGCCGTCGCTGGGAGTTTCTGGCTCCACCAGCCGTGGACATGGGCCTGGGGTATGACCCTTTTCATCTCTTGGTAGACCGGATGAAGGTAAGTAAAGAACATCTAAAGATATCAATCATAATTACTAAATGCTTTTTTATCGTAGTAGTCTCCCATCCCTTCTTCTGCCTATGGCTCTGGCTCCTCCTCTGTATTTGTCTGCTCTTTCTCCCCGGTTTATTATTCGCCTCTCACTCCTTTAAAATAAATCGTTTCTTTTTCCCTAAATTAAATATCTCTTCTAGTTATTATTGTTTAAATTGATAATATGGCCAAGCTTTTTATCAGAGTAAAAATAATAGCGTATTTTATGATATAACCAAATAGATAAATTAATATAGATTGTAGTTGTAGATCTTTTTTCTTTTTCAATTGGACACCCACTATTTGATAGTTTTTTTCTGTGTGAGCATCGCAATACTATCAGATTTAACACGGCATAAACTTGTCTTTTAGTAGAGTGTAGATACTAAACATGATAAACGTAAGAATAACCATAAGCGACTCAGTTTTATTGGCATCAACCATTATTCCTGTGGGTATTACAACATTTCCCTCACTCTTGTTTTTAAATCCTGGTAACATTGATAAATTCATTTGTAATCAAATTATATAGACATCTTATAATTTTTACCTGCTGGACATAATTTTACAAAAGAGACATATATATCAGTAGTTGCTTCAGTGTGAACTTTTCCAATTTCTTTAAAACAAAATTATGCATCACAAGGCTAAAAATATGCGGGTGTTTAGACATGTAAAAACTTTTTTATTAGTTCTGTTCCATAGATAATGAACACTAACCTTTTATTAGCAATGATAAACCATTTTTTTTAAAAAAAAAAAAAAAAAAAAAAAAAAAAAACGGAATTTTTTACCTCTTTGTGTACCGTTGTTGATCCTTTTATACAAAAGTTACAATCAGCTTCATAGTATCTATAATTTGGCTTTTATACATCCCTTGTAACCTTCCTCATTGCATTCTCTATATCCACTCAAATCATACCACCCTTCCACTTCCTAAGGCATAAACTAAGGCTCGAAATACCATTTTCACTCTTCCTAAAGCATACCATACCATCCTTCCACTCCCTAGTACATAAACTACTTCTTGTATTCTTTGTCATAATATTTTCTGCCTGATTCTTTTCCAACTTATTCCACGTTTTATGTTTTACTTTGATATGGAAGATCAGCAAAGAAGCATTTCGTTTACTATAAAGATACCTTTTAAACGATAAGATCTATAGACCCTGATTTATAATTTAGCCTCGAACTAGTTCAAATTATATATTCAGTTATATCCTTTAATCGTCCTGATGCTTAAATAATAAACATGCCTAAGCCAGAAGGTTAATTCGTATCTGCAGACAAGGTCAGAAAAAGAGTATGCAAGACATCGAAAGGTATCACTTGTTCAATTCAGACATGACAATTGAATAAGTGCGTAGAAGATAAGTAATCTACTTATCGATAGGATGCAATTGGCTTGATCTATTTGGCAAGGGTACTATTGGGTAGACAGAACATTATTGCTTAAGTATGTGGTTTTAACTAGGCCTATCGGGATCGGTTTTACGTAATTTGTATATAAAAAGCTCTAACAAACTTTTATAATAATATTTGCTCTATTAGATACTTGTTACTTGCAGGGAATGATTTACTGTTAAAGTGCCGTAAAAGAAATTATCATGATATACGAGGTTTGTGGGAAAATATCGATATCATCTAACGGAAGAAAAACTTTTCCATGGTAGGTGTGTTTAATCATTTGAATCCAAAATAGAGAATTGAAGCTTATCCCTGTTTGTAAACTCAAGATTTCTTTGTCGCTAGTATTTTGATTTGTTTTACATGTAATCATTGGCTGTACCTAGTGCACGTGAAAGTAAAGCAAACGTGGCATTGGCTTTATTGTGAGTGCGATTATTCTTTTTAAAAGTATGCTACAGTGTGAAGAATTGGGAATCCTGGATTACGCAATGTGAATTCTTCGATAATACCATCCATATCAGCATCAATATCGTTGGAAGATTCAATCTATGAATGAATGAATAAAGATACTGGATATACTGCGAAAAAAAAAAAGTCAAGTTTTTACCATTTGTGCTAATTGCAGAATTGCTCTTCCTCCTAATAAAGCGTCTTCATGATTATCCTTAATTTCTACGTTGATGACATGTGTGCTTTCGTTTAAGTTTTGACCTCTATTAGACAAATCTGCACTTCATGTCAGAATATAACAGTGATGCGTGTACTTTTTTTTTTTTTTAGAATAAAAAAAAAGAGGTTACCTTCTACAACAGAATCAAAGCATCGTTCTTCACAAGTGATAATGACATCAAATAATTCACGAGACTCGTGCCAACGTTGTGGTGCTTCTTTTGTCTTTCGATTACGGTCCAACATGGATAATAAACCGTTTTGTGTGTATAATTGTTGATCCTGACTCTTGAGCTCTTGATATACTTTCTCGTATGGTGTGCCGAAAGGGTAGATATTGGGTTTGTCGATCGAAGGTCCTGGTAAACGAACCATGCTACCCGTACCATAAGACTTAACATTGAATCCCTTTTTACTGGTTTTAATGTTAGTTCGAAAACTGGATTGAGTTGTAGCTTTTCTTATTACTTTAACACATGATGTGCTTCCATGGATCGGTTTTGATTACTAGCACAAATCACTGCATATTTTGCCATGTTCAAGATCTTGTGAAAGGAGAAAGGAGAACCAAAAAAAAAAAAAGATAGCGAGATTCAAATACAGAAATTATGCTTCACACGTGACCGTAAAAGTAGGGTCAGTTACATAGGATTTCTATCAAAAAGGTTTTTAATTGCGGTTGGCATCCTGTTACTCAAGTCTCCAACCAACCAACTATCAATACAAGCTATTAATTTTGTACATGATTTCAGTTGGCCTTCTGAGAATTTCACTGCCAAACAGTCCCGTGAATTATGTTATTCGAATGTGCCCAGAATTATTTATTAAAAAAAAAAAGGTATATTTCATGCCCCTCTTCCTCTCGTAGCGAACTAGTCTCTCTCCTGCCTCGTTTATTGTGTATTATTGTATTTTATCATTATCATTATTATTATTTTTTTTTTTAAAAAAAAAAAAGTTGCGATACAAAATAACCCTAAAACCTACAATTGTGGCGATTCATTAATATATCGGGGTCAATGTATTTGTGAAAAAAAAAAAAAAAAAAGAAAGGGTTTTTAGTTGCGAAAGAGATCAAACAATTGTTGTTCTGTTTTTGATTGTAATAATTGTTCGATCCTTCGATATTTTTCATATTGTTGGCTGGGCATAACAGATTTCCTCTTTCTGGAGGGAGTAGGTGATAGAGGCGGTGATGTTTGCTGCATATTTTAAAAGTTTATTAGAATAAATTACTTGGTATTTTGATATCGTGTTACTTACGGTGGCTGCACGAATAAGTGTCAGGATGCTTTGGTCGTCGTTGCTATGCTGATTACCCGCTTGGAGTAAGGCCATACTTTGAAGCCACTAAGTGGAAATAAAATTATATGAGTTTACAGAAAAATAATAATAATAAAAAAAGAACGTACGGATTGGATTTCTTCGTTGTTATTATTGCTTGTATGTGTGTCGAGGGAATGCGATATGGGTTTATGAGATTGAATGGGAGATTCGAAGGTGGGAGGAGTATTTACTTCACTGGAAGACGAACTTGCGGTTGTGGATGGTATGGATGATCGTCTAAGATAAGTAAAATAGCATTTTTGATTAAAACAATTAGCCGCTATTTTTTTTTTTTTCTTATTAGTATTATTTTGTACCTTTTAGTATGGCTGGAAATGTCAGCTTGGATTGGATTTACAGGGATTCTATAGACAGTACCAGTTTTACTGGTTATAATATTTTCCGCTCTTGTTATTTTGGATTTACTATCTACATGGTTATTATCATTCAATTCGCTTTGAATGATCTTTGAAAGGTGGTGGTGATATGCGCTAGAAGGCATCGGATTTTCACGGTTGATTGTTACTTGGGTAGCATTCTTAGGCTCCCTTGGCGTCTTCTACATAATTTTTTTTTTTTTTTTTTAGAAGTTATACAAACAAAAGAAACAAAAAGCTTAGTCAAGTAAGACAACTTACTATAAAGTTTTCAATATGGTTTGGACATCTCCATTTTCTTGCTGGGTTGGGTGGTATTGCTAATGGCGGATTCAGACAATCGAGATGCCAATAGAGAGGACAAAAGTCGCAACTGACCATAGGCTTTTTTAGCGCAGTCTTTCTGCAATAGTAGCAAAGGCGAAATTTTCCATTTCTATCAGTTAATTGGCGATAATCGGGACGATCAGGTAGGCCATTTCTAATTATGAACAATTTAGTTATAAAGTTTTTTATATATATATATATAAAGCTGTATTATCTATACGTATATACCTGTATCGAACAGATTTCACCTTGGTTGTGTCGACATATCTTCCTTGCTTATCGGAAGCCACTGTTGCGAAGAATTTATTAGTTTTAATATTTTATTTAGAGTCAAAAGATGTCCTTTGAACTTTACCGCCTTTAAAATAATTAACAATATCATTTGGCAATCGGTATGCTTTTGGATTTTTCATGGTGAGATCACTTACGAGGTTTTCGAATATGCCTCGAATGCTAGTTGCTGGCTTGGAAACTTTTCGCTTTCCCTAGTTTTGTTTGGGGTGAGTAAAGAGAACAGTGTAATTTATATGATAGGATGCTTACAATGTTTTGCTTAAGCTCACACTCGGTACAATACCATTTTTCTTTAAGCTTAGCTACATCGTCAGAGTTCATGGGAGGTTCTACACAAGTGAAATGAAAAGCATTGGGACAGGCATCACAACACAGGAATTGCCCAGTTTCTCCACATGAATCGCAAACATCATGGTTCTAGGTTACCAATGGGTTAGAAAAATAAAAGTCGCAGATATTCAATTTTTTATATATAAAAAAATTATTTACTCTCATGTCCATTGTTATCGTTGCCTTTGATTTACTAAGTTTGATTGAAAGGTTACAGATATGATACAGAATAATTTGTTTTTTATATATATTAATAATTTAGTTACGTTTTAGTAGCAGCAGTAGCAATTGAACTATGATTTCGCTTAGGATGTTTAAAATCAGGAGTCTTTGATCTCGACTGCATATTTAATGTTGGTGATTTTGAGCGTTTCTTCATAGTAATGATTATAAAAAAAAAATAGGATCCTTATTATGCGTTTATTTTCAAATAAAAATTGGTTATTGAACTCTCCTAATTATTTAAAAAATATTGTATAGAATGGATAAAAAAAAAAAAAAAAAAAAGAGAGAGAGAAAGAGAGAAAAGAGGAAACAGCAGTTTGATTTTTTTTATGTCAATTTTTTAAAATGGAGTTTAAATTCCAGTTTGCTGGCCATTTACTAAGTAAGTTATCTTAATTGCACTCTTATGTTCAATTCTGATTGGTTACTATATGGCCAAGGTCAATGATATAGATGATTCTGTCGTAAAGAAATAGATGGTATGCTTACAATTAGATAGAAGGACGTATTTGTTACTTCAATAAGTCATCCAAATCGCTCTATGAACCAATCATGTCCACTTACTAAATTTCTGTGTATCCTAGTTGCTCATCCTCAAGCTCGAAAATATACTTTTCTTGTGACTGGATGACACACTGTAATATTGTATTGAAAATACCAAAAGGGTTTAGTCAGTATGTAATATAGGTCAGATACGATTTGAAAAAATGCACCTACGTAGACAAAGGCAAACAAATCCAATTCCGTGAACTTCTTTTATCGGCAAAAGTCAAGGGGCCTCGGCAGAATAACATCCAAGATAATCTGTCTTTTAAGGAATATCGGACCAAAGACAACCTTCTTTTTTTTTTCTTGGATAAAGTGGACTGAATAAATAATGATTTTTTTCATAGTTAGTATAGGGCTATCCTATTTGCACATGACATTCAAAAGAGTATCAGTAGTACCGATCAATTTTTAAAGGGAAGCTTCAAACGTGGAATGTTTTGGGTTTAATTGTACTTAGAAAAAAAAAAGCCACTTAATTTCACTCAAATATATTAAATATTAACCACCAAAATCCGCTGACCTTGATGCTTCGATTGCAACATAATTATCAGCTGCGTAAGTCTGAGCTAATTCCATCAGCCATTCGTGTATCACCCTTGCTTATGTTTACGTCAAATACGGCATCAGCCGAATCTTTGTTGTCGTCTTTCTTATTTCGTCCCCCATACAATATATTCTGGCCTATATATTTATAGTACAGTCGAGTTATACACACAAATACAGTAAATGTTTTTTTCGAAAAGAAACAATCTTTGTTATGCTTCTTTAGATTCAAACAACGGAATAATATTCTCAAAAATTATGTGCGTTTATTGACTGGGAGTTTAAATAACAAGTCTAATATCCACATTATACATCATTTAATATATAAAAAAGAGGGAAGACCACCTTCTAAGGCAATCTAGAAAGTGATTTGAGTGTGGCACCAAATTTTAACTGTTTTTAAAACATTGGTAAACGTTGATTGCTTCTTCTTTTTTTTTCTTTTTTTTTTTTTTTTACCATTAATCTTCTTCGCCCGCATGGTGCCGGTTAAATTACTTTATCGATGGCTTTATCTTTATTTAATTAATCACAGCTCCCGTCTATAAAGTTATTTATTCTCTTGTGCACTCACCCATCCATTAGGTAGACTAAACGCCTTTCCTTACCTTCTTATCGCTATGTAAATTCTAGAAGCCATGACATTATTTAGCGGATATTCATACTGGTGCTACAATAGATGCCTATTCCAAGTAAGACTCACTTCATACCTTTTGCTTTATGTCTGATCTCCGCCAGACGACTTCCAAACATTTTATCGCCCGCGCTGGACTTTCTTTCTACCTTTTTAACTTACAGTAACCTAGCAAAATATTTCATCTTCATATCCTTGGGATTTGATGTGATTTCAAGAATCTTCCTTGGTTCTGATTAAAATACTCGTTGCTAAGCTTTTTGAATTTCCGACGACTTTTTGTGGCCAGTGGTGACTTCAAATGCGGGAAGACTTCTTATTAGAAACCATAGACGTTCTCTTTTTGAGATCACTGCTTGTTATCTTCAAAGAGTAGTATTTAGATAAAATCCTTGGCCATTTACGGTATGTATATGTGTACACCAAAAATTTAGGCGTACCGCTATCATACCATATATATCACGCTCTGTTTTGAAACTTTTGCGACGCTTTTGCGGTAGTACTTACGTGACAATAACCATACGTATAGTCTAGCCATTATTACAAGTAAATTCTAGCCTTTTATCAGAAGAAAAAAAGAATCGAGTTGACTAACCTTTTCGTACTTTGACTTAAATTTTACATGTTAAACATAACAAAAGTTGTATGAAGAAAGAAAGAAAGAAATAGCACGTACTATCATCTGTTTATTTATAACAAATTAAGAACAGGTTTGCGTCATTATAACGATTGAAAACAAAAAAAAGTAATACTGTGTATATTGTGATTTGAATACAGATAGACTTTTTATGTAGTTAATTACCTTATTACCGCTACTTTTTGCACATAATCCTAGTATTTATTGATAACAAGTATACCTTACAATCCTTCTATACGAAAGGCTCTAATAAAAGTATATTTGACATTTCCAGTAATCGATTTGAACCATGGTTTAGTGATTGAGGACTTTCTCCCATATAATTTACGTCTTTGATACTAGATAAGTAAGTTTTGCTGTCATCAGTAATCGTTGGGCCTTGGTCATATAGTACGCCGCTTGGAAAGTATGTGATGCCATTTAGTGTTCTATGTAGGAAATCCCCGCAAACCTTAATTGCGTTACATAATACTCTCCATGTTTAGATAAAAGATTTGATAAGGTTTGTTGCTCTAAGCACATGAAGGCGGATCATCGATTAATTTTTTTTTTTATTTCTTATAATTGATGGTTTGTTCCTTTATTTCGGTCCGATATACGAAATCCGACGGCACTGTTCTGTACTTGTTCTTCTTATAACCATGATTAATAGTAAAATTTTGTTATTTCGAATCATAGTTTGTGCATCCAGCATTAAACTCTCCATTCTTTCATTTGCAGATCGCTGTCTTTGTTGTTAGATGGTAAATGATTTTCCGAAAACGGGACTGTGATTCCTTTTTTTTTTTTTTTGGTTTACACGCTTTGATAAGAGTGAACCATGATACAGATGTAAATTTTTTTTGTAGACTAAAGTCGCATAATAAATTTTTTTTTTAAAACACGTGATTTAAAAAAGTACGTAGAAAGACATTCTCCCAAGACAGGCTGATGATACAAAGACAGACATCAAGCATGTTTAAATAGTTCTTTTTTTATTATGATGGTGGGGATTATACAAAATGAAGGTTTTTAGAAGATCTTTTTTTTTAACGTCTACCCTTCTTTCTTGGTGCCTCTTCTTCAAAATCACCGACTCTCTTTAATTTACGCTCATCGGCTTGACGGGCGTTTTCCTCTAAAGCGTCCCAATCTATATTTGTAAAATTTGAGTTTAAAAACTTATATCAAAAGTTGTCTGTCTATGCATGTCTTACCATCGCCTGAATCTGACATATCGTCTTCTTCTTCTGAATCATCTGATGCGTTTGAGTGTACCTCACTATCATCATCGTCACTCGAACTCTCTTCAACATCGTCATCGGACATTTCAAATTCACTACCAGTGGCTGAATCGTTACCAGAACCTTCGTCATCACTGCCAGTTCCTAAGAAACTCCAACCACCGTTACGATAGAATTCTCCTGTATCTTCATTCACGGTCTTCATGATCATGCTCCAATTCAAGTTGACAGGACCCTCTGAGAAGGCAACCTCAACTGAATCGAGCCAGTCCTTCACATTATCGAGCTGAGACATGGGGATGGTATTGATATGAATAGGTGTGCGATGGAAATCCTTAAAGACAAAGACCATATCAAAGTTCTTTAAACCGAATTGAACACGTTCCAAATGAGCTAATTCGACTTCATTCAGGGTGATGCAGAGGAAAGGAGGGTCTGATAAATGGACAAGACAATCGGTGGTAGGTTGCAATAACACGTTGGATCTGAAGGGGACACCTTGGAATCCAAGTTCTCTAAAAGGCACATCTAACTCGATACGTCCATCACTGGCTTCAGCAATCTTTTCCGCAAACTGTCTGAATTCCTTATTCAAATTGGCACGACGACGACGTTCTTCTTGTTCCGATTCAAGTTCATCTTCATCACCATAGAGATGTCTGTTACGTCTCTTATTACCTGTCTCATCAAATTGAATATCAGATGCTTCGCGGTAGAATTGAATGTCCTTGGTCTTCTTCTTGCCGATCAAGATAGGGTTTTTGAAGTGAATATGGACCAACACTAATAATTCATTATCACAAGGTTGGAAGAACAAATGTTTAACGTTACTGAAAAGAACGTTAAAAGAAGAATCAGATCGAATGGATTGATAACGAAGACCATTTTGATGGATTTCGAGTTCACCAGGTAAACGCTTAGATTCAGTTTGAGGACGAACGTAGACATCAGGGAGACGGACAGGTCGACGACCCTTGATGACAACCAAGTTATCTTGTTCCACAACATCAGCCATTTCACGACGCTCTGCTTCCTTCTTGGTAGCCTCCTTCTTCATGTCCGAGATGTTGCGATAGATTTCAGCCATACGATGTGTATCAGCACTACGGAAAGTCAACGCACGGACAAAAGTAGCATTGGGATCATCAAAGGGCATATCCTCTCTTTTACCACCAGCTTGACCAGGAGTCAAGAAATTGAGACGAAGCATGACGAAGTCACCTTCATCACTTTTACTAGCGTTCTTGAGGGTAGAGATATGGAAAGGAACAGCCATACCATAGATGGGCAAAATGATGGAATCATGTTTCTTATCCACCACAATCTTGAGATCACGTACTTCACGGGGGATTTTGGATTCGGAGCGATAACTCTCAAACTTTCTAAAGACAGCCTTAGCTTCTCCATCACCATTACCTGAAGTCTCTGAAAATTTGGCAAGACCTTCTTGTAACTTTTGGGCAAATAATTGCTTTTGATGATCACGACGTCTTTGCTCACGGGATTCTTCTTCTTGATCTTCGTTTCTTAACTTGCTACGAAGAATGGCGGATTTAGCCATAGCAGATTCACGCTTGACGGTGGTGGCAATACTAGAAGTAGATGCCTTGCTCTTTTGCTTATCGCTTTCGCCGTCAGCTTTATCATCCTCATCATCGAAAAAGTACGAAATCTTGTTCAACTTCTTGCTGCAATCTGCGGTCAAGACAACGGCAGCGTCACTTGTAACACGTACGGTATCAACCAACATGAGGGCATAATTCTTACCACGAGGATCAGATGCTTTGGGGTTTTCCAAATCAGAAAAGCCCACTTGAACGTTCAAGATCATACCATTCTTGATTTCCTTGGTATTCTTACCGCTCAATACATAATTGGCTTCACGAAATTCGATACCCATACCAAATCCAACATTCTTTGTGAAATTCTTTTCGAGATCGGGTCTTTTGGCCTTGATCAATGCGATGGCTTTAGCATAGACGTCACGAATCTTGACGCCATCACGGATACTATCGAGAACACGATTTTGAACCTCGAGCAAGAACTCGTAATTCTTTTCCATGGCTTTGGTGGGATCGATCAAGAAGGTTCTACTGAGGTTGGAACAATAATATTTATATCGAACACCGAGACTACAAATGATAGCACCTGGGAAAAGTCTGTCGTTGTTGGATGTGGCGGAAGATCTCAAATCGAATTTACCACCACTTTGTACAATAGGTGTATAACACCAATCAATCTCGTCCTTCTCCTCTACCTTTTTTTTTTCGTATATTTGTTTAGTCTCTATTATGTGTACACATGCATCCTCATAACAAGGTATTTCTTTACCTCTGGTGGCATGCGGATACGCTTAGCCATCTTGGGATCTTCCAAAGCCATATCGGTTAAATCACTCAACTTTTCGTTTGTAATGGGCTTTTCTTCATCGATATAGGTGGACATTTCAGGAATGAAGAAATATTGCATCATGTTGGAACTAACTTTGGCTGCAGTTCGGACATAGCGCTTTTTTTTTAAAAAAAAAAAAAAAAGAGAGAAAAATTTGTTAAATCATCAAGCCATTCATATATAAAATAAGGTATTTACTGCTTCTTCTTCATCCTTTTCAGCTAAACAGGTTGAAATAGCAACGGAAACATCCACTTCTTCAAAATTCTTGTTGTATTTGGTACAGGCTTTTTTCCATTCCTCTACGTTTTTACCGGTAGTCTTATCCTTTACAAATACACCGACACGTTTCTAATTTACAAACTTAATTATTAAATCCCTCCTTTATGTGTGTGGGTAGCTGATATTTTACTTTGTCTAAACTCTTGATGATGTTTTGATATAAAGGCACATTCTCTTCGATATCTTTGCCTCGGCGTACAATTTCGATGGGGATTTGCTTTTCACCTTGCTTAAGAGATTCAAGGGAAGAGGCTCTCTTATGACTACATACAAACGTAATTTTCTCTGGTGTAATGATTGTAACCGATTGATGACATGGAGTACCCAATAACCAAGTCTATCATGAAAATAGGTGAGTATTTTTCTCGCTTTCTTTTTTTCAAGTTTTTTTCTTCTTTTACTTGGAGTGTCAATGTCTTGACGTATGGGTTTTCATAATTGTCATCGCCTTGGATTAAAGCAATGGCATCCACATGTTGAAATAACTCTGCGTCATTCTAAATCTTTCTTGTTAATCTCTTTATAATCAGTTTTTTCACAATAATTCTCACCTTCCACTTTGTCAGTAAATAACGTGCTCTTCTATGAAACCGCTTAAAATCTAGTGAGGTAGACATATTTCTTTATTTTGTTGTAATAAGTTGGAAAAAAAACACGAACTAAAAAAAATAATTTTTTTTTTTTATTTCATGAAAAACCAAGTCAACTTTTGATTTCGCGCGCGCTCATCCAAAAAAGGGCGACGTCAATCACTCTCAATTTTTTTTTTTTTTTTTTTTTTTTTGGCTCATCTATTTGAGACTGGATATGCTGAATGTTTCATTTACATGGAGTGGGCTTTTATTTTTTTGTGTCAAATATGCTAATATATATACATACGTGCTGCTTCATTTAATCAGAAATCCTTGTTTTTTTGCCTGTAAACCGGCATGGTTTTTCATGGTGATTATCAAGGGAGTCATCTTTTCTATTGTGTTACACTGCAATTTCGCAAATGCACGGTGAATATGCTAGCTATGTGTGCTGTATCACCACTTTAAAGCTCCATTACCCCATTTCTTAAACCAAACTCGCTTGTCTGATAGTCATCAGATATTCTCTCTCGCAGTTTATGAAGCCGAGATCAGAAGTTCTTCTCGTCATCATACCTGAAAAAATGCTTTACAAAGGACTAATTTTGGTTCTCAATAGAGAAGTACTATCAACCTAATAGCGCTCTGTAATTGATTGATATAAAACCACTTTTCTATTGATTCTTTAGCATTGATATGGGAGGATAAACTCAAAAGGTTAGTTCAATGTTTAACAAAGATACTTAAAACTTTAAGCTTCTAATACTCACAATGTGGATCGGCTTTATCAATAACAGCAACAAATAAAAGAGTAAAGATAAACTTGAATTACCCCCAATGAGATGTACATATCTAGCTCCACGGCAATGATTAATAATACATTGCATTTGATTTTTTTATAAAAATAGTTATATTTATAAAAGTTGCTGTAAATCTGTCTCTAATTTTCTATCCGGCACTATGTATTTCAGCGCCTAATGTCGTGTCCCTGGCTGTCTACAAGTTCCACAAAGCCTTATTATTCCGGCATGTTCAAAAGCAGAGGATGTTTTTTTGTTCCAACAAGAAGTGTTATTTCTTCTTGTAGTTGAGCCTATAGGTCTTCCTCTTGAACTGACATCGTTTTATGGCTCTATAAATATCAATTGCTAATGAACCAGGTCGAAAAGACACGACACCTTTTTCTCTTTTTCATACCGATCTTCGTTTCTAAAGCGGGTACCTGACAAATCAACGAGATAATCCAAATTGCTTTCCGGAGCCAAATCTTCCAACTGCTCAGAACTAGGAGAATACTGTTGATGAAAATGATCAACTACTTGGCGTTGATCGTGGAGGGCTTTGTTACGATGCATGCATGGAATGTCATTTGTTCCCGTATACGTACTCGTTCATTCGAACAGAGGTTATAATACAGCATTCTCGTCTTTTAAAAAACACCGCAGACAAAAACTGTCTTATTGAAACAATCAATGCCAACAACGTGCAACAGTGACATACCAAACATATTGGTTATGTACGTGTAGTCCATTAGAAGCACTTGATGGGAGCGCTCAACCGTTTCCAAGGAGTGAGAATGCGCAAAAAACAATCCTTTTGATGGTGCTGCCCTCATTGAATTTGCCAGCGTAGATAAATCCTGAGTCGGAGGCAGCTACGAATACCGTTTGTTTTGTTTTTCAACTGACGTTTAATTTGGTATTAAGTCTTTCATTGAGTTTTTGTTTGAGCTATTTTGATAAATAGTCTGTGCTCACAAGTTATTATTTACAAATCGGTTATGTGTTCGCGTCCCTTTGTTATTGCGAAATTTTTTTCAGTCAACCATCACCATGTAATGATTCAAAAAATTATCGTCTTAAAAAGTTTTGCTTATAAATTGTACTCACTAGGCCTAAAAATCTATACAAAGAAAACTGACTGATGTTCCACAAAATAGCGCTCTTAGGACGCCGTTCTCCGGCGCAGGCATCGATCACCTGTTTATTGTAACAATTACGACAGTTTCTTTTGTTTTGGGTTTGAAAAAGGCACAAAATTAACTTATTCGTTCAATCATGTATAGATAAATAGAATAAAGTTCACTGAATTTATTTCCGTTACAAGGAATCCATGAACGGAAATGTTAAATCTTTATTTTCACTCTTTTAAAATGGCTGAGTCTTACTGGGTACAAATAATAAAGGAGACGTGGCTGATCTCTTTATCCCTCTTTCTTCTTTCATATCTAACTCTTACACTACATGGAATATCTCAATGAAGCTTCTAAGAGTATATCAATTCACAATGCTGTCCAGCTCACTGGATTAATTCAGCATAGACTGACGGATATCTATAAGCGGTCAACTAGGAACGAACTCATGTTTATAGGAGCAGCTACGTTTTTTGCCCTGTATCATCTTCCTAATTGTTTCAAATCAAGAAAGCAAAAATTAAACTTGCCTCCTAAAGTTCCCTTTGCTCTCCCATTTTTTGGGCACAGTTTGTATCTGATTGTATGGCCCTCCAAGTTTCTCGATTGGTGCCATGGAAAGTATGGAGAGATATATACAATCAACATGCTAGGTAAAACCATTACAGTTGCCGGTGGTAAATCAGCTGAAGAGACTATGACTGCCGAAGCATCGGATATGTCTTTGGATCATGGTGTTTTAAGAGGTAGAAAAAAAAGGAAAGAGAGAGAGAGAGACGGAAGAACCAGTTATATTTAACTTTTTAATTTAGATATTCTCCATTTCGACTATCTTTTCGATGAAATCACCATGTATATTGGTGTATATGTCGTTGGGACTGTTGCTAAATTTTCATTAGCAAACGCAAGGATGCCAATGTACGAGGCTGATTTGAGGCGTGGAATGACCAATGCGTGTGAAAGATACCTTTCAAGTCCCAAAACCGTGGTAAAACAACCTACGGATTTTTTCCAGAGTTTTGTTTCTTACATGAGTGTTCCTGTTTTATTGGGAGCCGAGTTTTCTTCGAATACAGAAGTGATTGAATCATTTGCGAAATGTACAGCAGATATCACTCGTAATGTTGCGTTGTACATGATGGTACCTAACTCTTTGCACAAGAAGATGCTACCGTACATTCAATCATCCCAAAAACACATCGACTGTATGGTTAAGCATGTGGCACCTGCTGTTTACGAACGCCGTGAAAAGATGCGACTTGGGGAACTTTCTGGTCAAGAACATGGACTTGTAGATAACGTTTTACAGGGTTTGATTGAGTATGTTCGAACGGATGAAAATGGTGTTAAAAGTTATTGCTCTGCAGAACAAATTTCTAAATCAGTCTTAATGGTTGCTTTTGGTTCTGTTCATACCACTTCGATCAACTTGAGCTTTAGTCTTTATTGGCTCCTTGCTCGCCCAGATCTTATGAAAAAAATGATGGATGAAATTGAACAGGTTATTCCGGGAGATACGGAAATTACAGGACAGGCACTAAGCAAAATGAAGTTCTTGAATAACTTTATGCGTGAAGTGCTTCGTCAAGGTGCGGATAAGCTTGGTGTCAGTAAAAAAGCCATGTCAGATTTTACTTTCTCCAATGGTTATCAGATACCCGAAGGCCGTTTAGTAAATCATAGTCTCCGTCAAATGAATTTCGGTGATAATTCGACTAGAACAAGAGTAAATGAAATGGATCCCAACATGTCTCGTGATAAAATTAGTACTGCTCCTGGCAAAAACTTTGCTCCTTTTGGCCTGGGAAAGCATTTGTGTCCTGGTATGATTACATACGCAAAAATAATAATTTTATAACTGAAACTGACAATTCATATATAGGTCGTTTCTTTGCTATTCAAGAAATCCAAACGACACTTGTTTACCTGCTCAAAAATTATGATATCAAAACTGCAAGTAAAAAGCCTCCTGTACCTGTACAACATACACTTGGATTTATAGCTACCAGTCCTGAAGAACCCTTAATATTTACACGTAAAAACTAATCGTGCCCTTTCCTGGCATAATACGCTACTACAGAGTGTACATAACACGTGATAATAAACTATTATAATAAGAACATTGTGACGGATACTCGTAAGTGTTATTTGAAGTGGCAAATAAACAATGAGCTTTTTTCTAAACTTTATAAATCAATTTGTGTTGCACCCTTGGCTCAACCAAAAAAAAAAAAAAAAAAAAAAAAAAAAATTCAATGGTTCAACTATGTATATACTGTTGTTAGTCAGCTCCGATGTATAATAGCTCCCATTATTTCGTCTACGGTATAGGTATCTATTTTGTGGCTTAATTTCTGGTCACTAACTTTCGCTTTTTGAGTTTTTATATACTACGTTTGTGATTCTCGATGTACAGTGAGCTGCACCCTAGAAGTGTATCACTTAGGATATATTTAAATAAATATATTATTCAACCAAGGGATAGTCACACAACGTATCATGCGACCGGTTAAAACGAAGAGAACACAACCAGCAAAGCTATCATTGTTAGTGCTTCCACTGAGTCCCAAATCCAATTTTGCTTTTGTAAAGAAAGCGTATTGGTCGAACCAGCTATCGATTGGCTACCTAAAATTTAGACAGTGCTCAACAAACAATATTCCCGTCCGTAATAACAGAACGGTCAATTAAGCCAAAGGTGCTCCTCATTCTATGCAGAGCATTAACTTTAAAGTGAAAAAGGGATTTGTAATAGAAATAAATGATATAAACAGTCATAGCTCTGTTGTGAGTTGCTTTCGTCACCCTAAAAATCAGAGTTTTGAAGTAAGTGGTGTTTGTGGGACAATTTCTGTAAACGGATTTTGAGCTACGGGTACAGTTTATTTGGCTATCAAATGTCAATTATATGATATGAAGTGTTTCATTGAGTTCTTGTTTAAGCTATTTTTTTATAGATAGGTCTGTGCTCACAAGGTATTATTTTAGGTCTGTTATATATTCGCGTACCTTTGTTATTGCGAAAGAATTTTCAGTCATTCATTACCATGTAATTATTCAAAAGAGAAAGAAGCCACTTTTATCGTATCGGTCAATGACTTATGGAGTTGGATGATCTTAGAAAAAAATACTGTCTTCAGGACTCATCTACAAGTCGTACTAAAAGACTAATTAGGCCTAAAAATCTAAACAAAGAAAACTGACTGATGTTGCACAAAATAGCGCTCTTAGCAAGTCTTTCTCCGGAACAGGGATCGATCACCCGTTTATTGTAACAATCGCATATTAGCGCGACAAATTTTATTTTAGGGTTTTAAAAATGTGCAAAATTAACTCATTCGTTCAATCATGTAGATAAATCGAATAAAGTTTAGTGAATTGATGTTCCGTTACAAGGATTCCAAGAAGCACCTCATGAACGCAAATGTTGATTCTTTATTTGCTCTTTTTCTAATTGGCTAGGTCCTACTGAGTGCAAAAAACAAAGGAGACGTGGCAATTATAATTGTTATGTATCCTGATCTCCTTATCCCTCTTTCTTCTTTCGTATCCAACTCTTGCATTACATGGAATATCTCAATACAGCTTCTAAGAGTATATCAATTCACAATGCTGTCCAGCTCACTGGATTGATTCAGCATAGACTGACGGATATCTATAAGCGGTCAACTAAGAACGAACTCATGTTTATAGGAGCAGCTACATTTTTTGCCCTGTATCATCTTCCTAATTGTTTCAAATCAAGAAAGAAAAAATTAAACTTGCCTCCTAAAGTTCCCTTTGCTCTCCCATTTTTTGGACACAGTTTGTATCTGATTGTATGGCCCTGCAAGTTTCTCGATTGGTGCCATCAAAAGTATGGAGATATATATACACTCAACATGCTTGGTAAAACCATTACGATTGCCGGTGGTAAATCAGCAGAAGAGTCCATGGCCGCCGAATCATCAGATATGTCTTTGGATCATGGTGTTTTAAGAGGTAGAAAAAAAAAGAAAGATAGAGAGACGGAAGAACCAGCTATATTTAACTTTTTAATTTAGATATTCTCCATTTCGACTATCTTTTCGATGAAACCACCATGTATATTGGTGTATACGTCACTGCGACTGTTGCTAAATTTTCACTAGCAAACGCAAGGATGCCAATGTACGAGGCTGACTTGAGACGTGGAATGGCCAATGCGTGTGAAAGATATCTCTCAAGTCCCACAACAGTGATAGAACATCCTATGGCTTTTTTCCAGAATTTTGTTTCTTATATGAGTGTTCCTGTTTTGTTGGGTGCCGAGTTTTCTTTGAATACAGAAGTGATTGAATCATTTGCAAACTGTACAGCGGATATCACTCGTAATGTTGTGTTTTACATGATGACACCCAACTCTTTGCACAAAAAGGTGCTACCGTACATCCAATCATCCCAAAAACATCTTAACTGCATGATCAAGCACGTGGCGCCTGCTATTTACGAACGCCGTGAAAAGATGCGACTTGGGGAACTTTCCGGTCAAGAACATGGACTTGTCGAAAACTTTTTACAAGGTGTGATTGAGTATGTTCAAACGGATGAAAATGGTGTTGAAAGCTATTGCTCCGCAGAACAAATTTCTAAATCAATCTTATTGGTTGCCTTTGCTTCTGTTCATACCACTTCGATCAACTTGAGCTTTAGTCTTCATTGGCTCCTTGCTCGCCCAGATCTTATGAAAAAAATGATGGATGAAATTGAACAGGTTATTCCGGGAGATACGGAAATTACAGGAGAGGCACTTAGTAAAATGAAGTTCTTGAATAACTTTATGCGTGAAGTGCTTCGTCAAGGTGCGGACAAGCTTGGTGTCAGTAAAAAAGCCATGTCGGATTTTACTTTCTCCAATGGTTATCAGATACCCGAAGGCCGTTTAGTGAATCATAATCTCCGTCAAATGAATTTCGGTGATAATTCGACTAGAACAAGAGTAAATGAAATGGATCCCGACATGTCTCGTGACAAAATTAGTACTGCTCCTGGCAAAAACTTTGCTTCTTTTGGCCTGGGAAAGCATTTGTGTCCTGGTATGATTACATACGCAAAAATAATAATTTTATAACTAAAACTGACAATTCATATATAGGTCGTTTCTTTGCTATTCAAGAAATCCAAACGACACTTGTTTATCTGCTCAAAAACTATGAAATCAAAACTGCAAGTGGAAAGCCTCCTGTACCTGTACAACGCACACTTGGATTTATAGCTACCAGTCCTGAAGAACCCTTAATATTTACACGTAAAAACTAATCGTGCTCTTTCCTGGCATAATACGCTACTACAGAGTGTACATAACAAGCGATAATAAACTATTATAATAAGAACATTGTGACGGATATTCGTAACTGATATTTGAAGTGGCAAATAAACAATGAGCTGTTTTCTAAAAAAAAAAAAAAAAAAAAATTGGAAGCTCAACCTCGTTGTGTCTAAAAAAGTATACGCTTATTACTCCACAGTTGCCGATGGTATATACGTCTCAAGTACTTTATATTTCAGTTGTAGATGTAGGTATAGATTCATAAATCATAAAACAGGTGAGCGCAAACAGAGACTCAATATTGCGTAGTCGAAAATTTCTTTCTTGATATCGGAGAACAAGTCTCCTATAAAGATGTAACATTAAAATGTTTTTCTGAATTCCTCAAAATTTAAGATTATATGTTACAATTAATGGGCTTCTCTAACGATGTGTGTTATGTATAACTATTTGTTAAGCCTAAACAATTTCTTATTATTGTAAGTTTGTCAATGACTGCTTATTAAAGATATTATATCATGATCCCATTAAGCGGGCAAAATGAGGATACGAACATGAGGATCTGAGGGGTATTTTGCTAAAAAATAATAGCCCCATAAGGAGGAAAGTCTAGACCAGACTGTGCACTTGCATAAGTTTAGGAGACCCCTTTAATACTACATATCGATTCGAGGTCTGCAATACCTAATCTGATAAACCATCATTTTTTTTTATTACGACTACCATTTTATACATCATGTTAATACATATTCTAAAGTTCAAACAGCATGGGAATCGTCTAAATACACGGTATCAATGGAAAGATATTTTGCTGCAATTAATTGGCCAGTGAAACCACCTTTGTTATTTTCAATAATAGAAGCCTTTGGCGCCAACACATGGCTTCCGATAAATGATGTGGTATTGCGAAACCAAACAAAGTGACCCTGTGGATCATATGCTCCTGTGCTATTTACAGGGTACAAAT
This sequence comes from Mucor mucedo, assembly GCF_025094135.1. Classification (NCBI taxonomy): domain Eukaryota; kingdom Fungi; phylum Mucoromycota; class Mucoromycetes; order Mucorales; family Mucoraceae; genus Mucor; species Mucor mucedo. The sequence goes on along the minus strand of NW_026252352.1, from coordinate 58,167 downwards.
TATACACAATATCTGCCTGTTCCAATCCCGCCGCCGGATTATTTGTTGACATGGTAAAGGTTGAATTTGTCAAAATGGGAATCTAAATATCAGAATTAATATATATATATGTAGCCGAAATACTTGTATAAGATAATTACGTTGAATATGATGCGTTTATCAATAGGATAGCCTGTGTTCCAAGGCCCGGTCCAGTTTGTACCAAAAAAGATATGTTCTGGACTCGAATAAAGGTAATCAGGAATGACACACATTCCCTTTTTTTGACACTTGTTAAATGTAAATATGTAAAATTCCTGATTGCTGTCTGCATCGAATTGGCCATCGGATAAGAAGCCACCATCACGTATCACAACATTAGGCCTTTGGGAAGCAAGATAATATGACAAATTAGTGGCTGCTGCGTAAAGTTGATTAAAGTCCACATGCTTGGAGGTGGTATGATTAGAACATTTTTGGTCGGTAAAGGTAATACCAGATGTTAAATTTGATACATTGACTGCTCCATTTACTACTGTGTTCTGTGCCTGAATTTGTCCGCCCACAGAAAGTCCATACTCAATGCTCCCAGTACAATTAATTGTACGGTGTCTGTTATTCACAGTGAATCCACTTGCTGTAAAATTACCCTGTATCGCTAGGGACCCATTGAATCTCTGTGTATTAGCTTGGGCTGTGAAATCTCCAAAAATTATGCCATCCCAAGTCTATTTGTTTTTGAATTAGTTCACTGTGAAAAAAATGCGACATATTTTCTTTAGAATAGATCATACGAACCGTATTATAAAATAAGGCATTAGTTGACAACGTATCGGGCGGAGGTAATGCATCGACTATAAGAGCAAACAAGACAGGAAGTAATACTAAGAGTTTCATTATCAAAGAAAGAAAAGGAAAAAAGAAGAAGAAGAAAAAAGAGGAATGTTTTTATTTGATTTTCCAACTCGGAGAAGTGCTACTTTTTTGGAAACAACAATGCTTAGTATTTCGTCAATGATTCTTGGCACCAGTATATATATATATATATATAAGTCTGCGGTTTAAATACAATGTTGACTATTTATAAACATAGCCTCCCTGTTACCACATACAAATAACAGGCCCCCCGTATTGACAAAGTGATAACAAAGATCTATAAAAGTAGTATGGATACCTGGGCCTAGATGCTTTTTAAAGACATTAGTTTTAAACATTATGTTGCGTTTCCTGTTTCCGATGCAGGGTTGTGTATCATTGTGATATTCCAGAACACCCTCCAGACTACAAAAGGGTATAACATTTAAACAAATGATCGGCAGTACTAGATCTAAAACAGACCATTTTCTGAAGGATCAAACACAATGAATGCATATTTTGCTTGTCTACAAAAATGTGAAAAATAAATAGGAGGACTGACATTCAAAATAATAATCAAACAACATGGTCAAATACAACACTCCTGATAAAACAAACTAATACTGAAGACTATCGCATGGGGCTTTATTCTAACTCTTACCTCCTTAAATATTGTAGCTTAAATCTTGCTGATGACAGTATCTTCCTTGTAAAAATCCACAATTTACTATATCTCAAGTGTGTCTCTCGTCTTTGGCCTCATCGCAGTAATTATCTTTATGCCAATATATTACATACATATATTAAACCTTTATCAACTATTCAAAAAGAATTACAGAAGAAAGAAAATTAGATTATCTAGGTCCATGATTTCATTATCATTTTCTCGCTTTTATTTTCATGCATTACTAAAGGGGGAGAAAAAAGTTATTATATCTGCAATCTTATAGAAGTAATATCTTCCATCCAATCAACAACTAAAAATTACAACGAACAATTCGAAAAGATATGCATTAAAAAAAATGTACAAATGACGGTGGGCGTTTAATTTTATTAGTGAAAATATCCCCCGCATATACATTGTTTGCCTAGACTTTGATACCACTGAGCAGATGAACATGGATCCTTTTTGTCCAGTGTAGTATGCATTGGTAACACAGGTTGTTGACATCTAGCATCACAAAGTTAGTACAAAGTAACAGCCAGAAAAACAGCTAGACCACTTTACCTGACACAGTGATACACTTTAACATGATCGGGAATGCGCCTTTTACGAATTACATCATATTCATACGGGTCTTCTTTTTCTAAATAAATAGATGGTTTGGCACATTTGTCTTTGTATTCGTTGGATATCTTTTTGATTTCAGACAGTGTGAATGTCTTTATATTGGAGGTGAGTAGTATCGACCATCTATTTCGGATTTCTGTATCTTTTTTTTTAAAAAAAAAAAAAAAATTAGGATGAACAGTTTCTATTAAACGATGTAGTGTCTACTTTACCGGTAGGTTTTTGTTCTAGATCATTTAATGCATTCAAAAAATCGATTGTATCTTTCATCATTATCATGTCATCGGTCATCAAGGTGGATGTGTATCGCTGTAATAGACCTTGGGTTTCCGAAAAAGTTTCCAATTGAAAACTTGCAGTGCTTGTGTATTGTACAAAATAATGCAACATTTTTAAGATTTTACTCAAGGATATTCTCGAATCTTTGTGCAAAAGTAAGACCGCATGTGCGGGTTTTTCTGTAATGTTTGCAATACCTAAATGGGCATGTTAGCATTTAATTTTGTTTGTTTGTTCAAATTACATATGTCCAAACTTACTAGAGTCGGCCGGGCTTATGCAATTAAACAACATGTTCCATTCACGCAAAATCCATTTCAAATAGTCACGAATCCAAGTGGATACAGATATCAGTGACCATAAACTATCAGGATCAAATTCTAATTTTACATTGGTGTCTATATTTTCCTTTTCTAACACTTTAATTATCTCCTCATAATCCGTAGTACAACTCGCCATAAAACATTCTAAAATTACAGGTAATTGAATTGCCCTTGATAAATTCACACTAGCAATTTTTTTGTCCGGTAATCGTCGATAGGCTGCCATCGCAAGTCCATACCCCTTTTCTAAGTTGGCTAAACTCCAATTCTCTAATGGTTCCAGTGGACTCTCGCCGCATTGAATCTCGTAAGTTGTTAACACTTGGTTGATAATATCCTCGGGTTGATCTGCTGCATATCAGCATCTTTGATTCCTTTTTTTTGTATTTTCCAATAATTACCTTTATCCTGTTTGCTCATGCGTACAAGCTCAGATATTAAATCCATAAAGTCGACATTATTTAATAAGCATAACTGTAATTTTTCTATCAATTCTTTCACTAGAATGCGTAAGACAGGTTAATACTCCTGGTTGTGTGTGTATCCAACGTCACTCTATTACCATAACTATCGTGCATATCATCATTTGTGATTCTAGCGATACCGATCTTTGAGGAAGAGAATATATATAGCAGGTGTGTCTCATTGGGTGATAAGACTATATCCGCAATCGGATCAATGCAGCCGTCGTCTGTTTTATGTGCTCCCACTACTGTCCAATAAGTAGGGTCTATCGATTCAGCTGTATCTTCCATATTACTACTTTTGACAAGCCCTTCTTGTAGTGCCAATTCGGCATGAATACTCCCATCTGAAAGCCCTACTATAATTTGTCCCGTACTTGTACTAGTTAAACAAGATATAAATCGTCCTAAAATCATTGTACCCGATTGATAAACAAGTGCCTAAGATTGACATATAGGCTGAATAAACAGTCGATGTGATTGTTTTTTTTGGGGGTGGTTGGAGAGGGAAGGGTACATGATTACTTACTGTGCGGTCATTGGTTATTGTCCCAAAGTCACTAGGTATCGACTGTTGAATTTTCTTCAATTGCCAGCTAGTTACAAACCCATTGAACCCATCCGACACTTCATCTGTCAAAAGCATATATATAGATAAATATATTACGAATATGGTTTCAAATGTTTCTGTAATTACCTCCAAGACCTAATACTAGCTCAACTGTGTGAAGGCCCTTCTTGAAGACCATTTGGGTGACATTATTTTCCTTTAAAAGATCTTGGCCTTGGATTTTAAGACTGGTGATAGGTTTACATTCAATAGCGCCCTTTTCTGATTTGACAGGAAATTTAATTTTGATGGTATGAATCGAAACGGATTTGGGTTGAATTGAGGCGTTGTGTGTCGCTAAATAGATTTGGCCGTCCTCGTGTAATGTAATGGCAGCATGGGATATTCTTTCCCAATCATCTAAACCAGCCAAAGACATACCGAAACATCCTGCGTCCGCTCTACTAATCTCTCTCCTTCCAATATTAGGCATCGGTGTAGAAAATGTCGAGAATATCGAGCCATTACGTTGGTAATGAACAGTGATTTCGCCATGTACAGTAATCGTGATAAATCCAAGTTGTCCAAATGGGTTACGAGGACCTTGAAAGCTTTCGCGTTTATATTCGCTCGAGTCGACTCCATACTATCACAAGAAGAACAAAAACGTCAGTCAATGCTTTGTTTCTTTTTTCTTTTGTATTGATTACTATACCGAGCGATCTGAATTTAACCAGAGGAAAGCCGCTAAAGGTTGTTTTGTATCGACTTTGTATGTGAGTTCCCAGTCATTAACAGAACCCTACAACAACAAAAAAGTCAATAGGGAAAACAAATGCGGACAAGGAAAAAGCAAACCTTACTTTAGTATGCCATAAAGCTAAATTTCCAGTTTCATCAATGGACGCGATTGTGTTTCCTTTTTGATTCCATTGTAAATGAGTAATGGTATGATGTTTATGGTGTTCCTCTACAATTTTAATTGCCTTTTTACTGAGCGTGTTATGAAGACTAAAAATGTCCCCAGAAATGGTATTGAAAAGTGTTGGATTGGGTTGAGTTGGGACAGACACCAAGATGCTTTGTGGTGAGATGGATAAAGCTTCCGGTGCCTGCTTGTAAGTTAATGCTGAAAAAAGAAAACTAGGTGGATATCGTGAAGCTTTATCGGTTATAACCCGTTTTAAAGCTTGTCTTTTTCTTTTCAAGGCCACCATTATACAATAATAATAAAAAAATATATATGTGTGTGCTGCAAAAAAAAAAAAAAAAAAAAAGAAAAGAAATCTTTATCCCAAAATTCACGAAATAAAGAAAAATGACACGTCACAGAGTCTACATTTTATTAGGTTGCCTTAGGGGAACTGTCTTCCGCTGTCAATTTGTCCAGGACATCAGCAAGTTGATCCACTTCCTTATCTTCCTTTTGTTGTCCAGGCTCAATCTCTGTTTCCTCTTTGACATATTGGCTCTTCAATTTCTCAGTGCCCTTCTCGTACATCTTGTTCAATTCCTTATCCCAACCCAACAATTCAGCAAGCTTTGTCACACCCTCATCGCAAGTACCCGAATAATACACATCCTTATGGATACCTTTTTTACTCTTGAAATCGAACCCACTGCCCTTAGATTTCTGAACACCCACCATTTCCTTGTTGATCAAAAGTCTGGGTACGGATTTAGGCACTTCATCAATCAAAGAAGCAAAAGGTTGCACCTGTAAACTTGTGCCAAGCACAATTAACAAGTCCGCATCATCAAAATCCTAAAACACCAAAAAAAAAATACCTTAAGTATGTCGTCATGGCAACATCATTTGTACGCATTCACTTACACTCAAATTATCATAAAATCGTTTAGGCAAGTTCTCTCCGAAAAAAGTGATATCAGGCTTGATAAAACCATCGCATGATTCACATTTAGGCACCTTGCCTCTTAAAGCGTGGTCTCTTACCATGTCTGAATCTGCTTTTTCTTTACACTCGGTACAAGAGGCTGAAGCAAAACTACCGTGCGCTTCAATAATATAATCTTGATCTAATCCAGTCAATCGTTCCAATGTGTCAATGTTTTGTGTAAAGTTTCTCAACAACATGCCTTTTTCTTGCAAAAGACGTATGAAATAATGTGTTTTAGTAGGAAGAAATTGGCCGGGATAGATTTCTTTGGCTAATGCGTAAAATGGCTCAGGTTTTTCCTACAGCCCAGAAGAAGAGAAAAAAAATTGAGTCAAGAAGAACAGCAAATCGAAAAAAAAAAAATGTAATACCATGAAATAATCAATGTCAAAAACTGCTTCGGCATATGGGAGGTCGAATTTTTGAAGGTTGTGGTATAATCCTGTATCTTTACTACGAAAGTCAGGGATGCCGGCAGCAGTTGAAATGCCTGCACCTGACATGACAATAACTTTCTTGACTGCAACAAAAAAAAGACGGTTAGGCCGAATGCTGATTCAATGGCTAGTGCTCGTTACCATTCTTTTCTTTAATGTAGTCCACAATTGATTCTAAGGTTGGTTCCTTTAAAACAGTCTTTATGGTTTGATTAGCTTTGGACATTATACGTAAAACAAATTAAGAGTTGTAGAGAAAAAAAGAAATAGAAAAAAAGGGGCACTCGATTTCTAAAGGAAGCAAAGCCCAAAGAAATTTCTCAGTCACATTTTTTGTTTGTTTTTTAACGCCATTTGCAGATCAATTGTTTTTTTTTTTTTCGTTTGTAATTTGTTTATTTTAATAATGTAGACTAGCCTTCGAGCTCAACGGCAGATGAATTAACTGCACATCAAATAGATACGACCGTCTTTTTGTTTCTTTCTTATACTTGATAAAGACTATACTTTTGATAGAATTTCAAAAATACAAACGTCTTCAACAGCATTTTCTAATTAAAGATCGAATTAAAGAAACTAAAAATTTGCAAACTTTTTCCTTCAATTTATACTAAAGCGAAATTTCTATAAAAGAATACTATAGTTGATGAAACGAAGACAGAAAATGTGATACATGCTCTCTGAGCCACGCTTTATTTTTCCTTTTTTCAATAAACAAATATGTCCCTTTCTTCCCTATATCTTTCTAGCTAAGCTAAACCTATTCAATTTTTTTTTTTTTTTTTTTCCTGGGTGGGATACTAAATTATTGGTCTTTTCCAAACAAACGTCTATACCAAGGGCGGGCATGTATCACATTTTCTGTCTTCGTTTCATCAACTATAGTATTGTTTGTCGTTCCTAATACAATTCCAGTTGATTCCACTCCGACATCCAATGTGATACTGTTCTCCGTTGAAAAAATTGAATTGGTAATCTTGGTACTTGATGATTCTTGAGCCGTAGGCTTATAGTAATATTTCTCGAATGTATTGCTATTTAAGCTCCAGTTTGCATGTGTCTTAACATCCTGAATACTGTTACCCACTTGAACTGCTTTCGTACTTGATGCGGCCCGAATAGAATGAGGCTTGTATACCTTGGTGTCGATCCCCGCTTCTTGCATAGCTACCTTAACCCAGTTTGCCAGTGTTGAAGGACAAATCGATGATACCTTGGATTTTTCCTTGTCAATGTAAGCCAGATACAGAGTGTGCGCCTTTGACAGGCCTGACCTCAAATGAGCTGTTTTTTCCAAGAACCAAAAAAGTGTTGCCACTGGACACACATCCTCCATCTCCAATCTTCCAAGTTGTATGGATTTGACTTGACTTTCTTTTGGAGTTCTTACATGTATAATCGCACTCTCCAGAGTTGATAGCGTCTTTATCGAGCCGTCTCCTCTGAACCTCAGGGTAACATCCCTATATTGAAGACGTCCAATATCAGATCGAGGTCGCCACATTGTCGCCAGACAAAGCAAAAGCACTGATTTTTGTTGTAAATTTTGTAGCCCCAAACTAGTAGTATTGAAATACGTCAGCTTTATGTAATCCGTTAAAACTGTCATGTCCCATGTTTCCAGATCTTGTTGCGATGGTATTCTTATTTCTGACCTTCGTTTTGCTGCAAAAAAATCTTGTATAATAGGCTGTTTTGCAATAGGATCTTTTTCGGGATGAAGCTCCTTGAACACCGAAGCAATTGACGATCTTAACCCATTTAAGTATGTGTAGGAAAGTTGGTTGTTCTGTACCAAAAATTCCAATACGCTATTGACATTGTAATCTTCAGGATCTTTGTCTTCAGTCTTGCACCAATTCTTCCACCGTTTCCAACCATTGTCATATGCCTTGTGAGTTGCTGGTCTAATCGCCTTCTCCAAAAACCTTGCTGTTCTCTTCTTCATTCCTATTTTCTGTCTCACTTTGTTGATAGTAGCCAAGCGGCTAATTTCCATTTCTTGTTCTTCTGCATGATTATAGGAGGAGCTAGGTGTCTCAGGTTCAGGATCATAGGAAACCAAAATTGGGTTGGCCAATACGGAGTTACTAGTACTGCTCTTGTTATCTTCTCTTTCTTCATTTTCTGGATCACCTTTGGAATCAACTTCCATGGCGGATTCAAATACATTCCCTTCTTCATCCACCTTTGATGAAAGGCATCGGTTGCTTCTGCAGTTGGATCCGGAATTAAGCTCCAATATCTCTTTACTTGGTGATTGTGGTGTGAAGCAAAGGCATCGATCTTTAGTGGTCCCCATTGCTGCTGAATTTGTTGAAACATTTTCCTTGGAATTGTCGACTCGTATAACGGCATCTTCAGCCGACTCAACTTGTCCGCTGCTACATTTAGAACCCCCGGGATATGTTGATATTGAACTTCCAACTTGTACTTGTTGCAAAGTTCCTGAATCTTCAGTGCTAGATCCTGGAGAAAAACAGAAGTAGTCCCCCCTGCTTTTGTTGTATACTTCAATGCAGTCATGCTGTCCGAAAATATCCTTATTGTAGAGTTTTGGCATCTTACGGCATGGAGCTTTAAGGCAAAATATATTGTCTTCAACTCTCTGACATTGATTGATTTTTCTTTTTCCTCCTGAGTCCAAAATCCAGCTGTTGTTACCATAGGTGAACTCACTCCAAACCCTGTGTCTGAGGCATCGACATAGATTGTCACCTTTGCATCCTTCATCTGAATCTTGTGGATTGGTAGGCCATTCTTTAACACCATGAACTCCTGCCACCATTTCAGTTCTTCTTGGCTTAATTTTGACAAGTTGCATATGCTGTCCCATCTCTGGCGATTCCCCTTCAGACTCTTCGACAGGTCTCGCTGGAGATACCGTATGTGAAGCAAAGCCTCTCCAATTGCCGGTATTACTGAAGTCATCTTGCCAAGCAAGCTTGCTATCCACCTGCACGACCGAGGAACTTTCGAATTCTGAGCTTGTCTCACCCGTTGTATCAACTTCTTTATCTTCTGCTGCGGTACTGAAAGGGTCATCCTTTTTGTGTCGAATTGGAACCCCAGAAACTCCTGTGATTGCGATGGGGTCAGTATACTCTTCTCTCGATTTATCATAAATCCTAACGATTCCAAATGTTTGATTACTACCTTGCATAGATTCTCTGCTTCCATCTTTGATTTTGATAACAGGCAAATGTCGTCCAGATAATAAACCAGCCGAAAGCCTTGTTTCCTCAATGGTTCGATTGCATATCTCATCAACTTTGAGAATACTCTCGGTGCGACACTGAGTCCAAACGCTAGGGATCTGTATTGGTACACTACATTCTTGTTTTCGAATGTCAAGTATGGCCTGGATTGGGGGTGGATTGGGACCACTACATAAGCATCCTTGAGATCCAGTTTGCAAATGTAATCGTTCTTCTCTATTATATCCCGCAAGGCAGGAACACCCTCCATCTTGAAGTGGTTGCATTGTATGAACTGATTCAACTTCTGACAGTCCAGGATTGGTCTTCTCTTGTTCGGTTCTTGAATCGTAAACAGATTGGACAGAAATTGTTTGTTTTGGGTTGGTGACACCTCTATTATTCCTGCGGCTTGAAATTTCTTGACTGCTACATCCACTGCTTGCTGATCCTCCAACGACATCCTCATTCGATGAGATTTCCATGGAATTGGTTTCTTTGCAAATTGGAGCTGATAACCTTGGGATACAACTGATAATGGCCATGGATGAGGAGTGATTTCCTTCCACCTGTCTTGAAACTTGCTGAGTCGACCTCCTGGGTAAATTCCGTCTTCCGGAATAACGTAATGGTTGTTTGTGCTTTCTTGTTGATTTTGGCGTTCTTTTTGTTGATTTCGGCGTTCTTGCTCTTGATTTTGTTGCCTGAATTGTTGATGTTGATGTTGCTGATTCGGTTTTTGATGTTCCTGATTGAGTTGATGTTGTTGATGTTGTTGATGTTGTTGTATCTTCGCGAGTTGTTGATGCTGTCGATTGAGTTGTTGTAGTTGTTGTTGTAAATTTTGTTGAGCTTGAGCTTGTTGTTGAATTATTGGTTGGCTTCGTTGCTGGTTGCTGGAGGTGAGGTGTTGTCTTGTTGATGAGAGAAGGGGGCACCTCTTCCCCGTCCTCCTGGTTGAAAATGTTGACCTCTTCCACGGGATCCACTATGTCCATAAGTTCCTCCAAATCCTCTGAATCCTCCACGTCCAAAACTTCGTCCTCTAAAACTACCGCGTCCTCTCGTTCCATTGTACGCTGCTCCCCTGACGACCTGCTGTTCAAATCTTGCTTTGTTAAGCTCCTGTATGAATTCGGATCCAAAGGCGTTTCTTGATTTTCCCTCATCTTCTCCTGACGCCAAATGTTTAAGGGTGTTTGGTAGTTGTATATATTTGGTAGCCAAAGCCTTGGTTTCTCGGTCTTGCAAAGAAGCTGATCCCCAGCCATAGACTGATAGTTTTTGGACTTGCTCAATAGTATTTTTGAACATATCTCTGTCTTCTTCTGAGGCAAATTGAACTCTGTTCTGCAGGTATGATAATTGTTCAAAGATTTCTGTAGCTGCTCTTGCTTGGATTCTTGTATTTTCTGAGCCCTTATATAGGGTACTAACTGTTTGGAATACGTCCATTGTAGCCTTCTTAAGTTCTGGGATGAGTGGTTTATCGATTGATTCTCCAATTGTCCAGTATTCATCTTGATATTTTTGTATATGTCTTCTGTATCTTTTAAAGTTGTCTCGTAATTGTTGCGTATTATAGCTTTCCAATTCGGATGATATGACCAAAGGAAGGGGTGCTCCTTGTGATGCTTCCTCTGCGTTTCTCTGCTCTTCACGTCTGAATTCTTTAAATAATCGTTCAACGTCTTCTCGCGTGTATAATTGTTGTTGTTGTTGTTGCGATGATTCACCATGTTGTTGATGATTGATATTCTCCATAGTTACTCCACGATGCGCGGCTTAGAAAGATATAGGGAAGAAAGGGACATATTTGTTTATTGAAAAAAGGAAAAATAAAGCGTGGCTCAGAGAGCATGTATCACATTGGATGTCGGAGTGGAATCAACTGGAATTGTATTAGGAACGACAAACAATAAGCAGTCGATACCCTTAGCCACAATAAAAGTGACCGTGCATTTCCCCCCTTCAAAAAAATTTTTTTTTTTTTTTGAAAGACCTCTATTTAATTGAATTTTTTCTTTTTTTTCACTCTTGTTTTTTCTTTAGGGAGGTGTCAAGCTTATGTATACGGGCAAACATACTAAAAGATTTATTCTTTAATAATACCCGTGGGAAGGTCTGAGGAAAACCGCTAAATATCTTTGCTGGATAACCTGTGAATATGGGGGCAGTGCTACCAGAAATTATATCTTCTTGATCCGTTAGTACCGTTGAGGATTTTTTAATCTGATGGGTTGGTTCAAGTTGTTTACTGTAATGGCCTGTGGGTGGTAATGCTATGAAGTGCAATACATGAGACTGATTTTTATCAGTAACTCAATTCAGACTACTCTGTCGCCTCCCTCACCTTTTTTTTTTTTTAACCAAAAAAAAACTTATCTTTAAAATTAATGAAAATGAAAAAAAAACAATTGTTCGCATGTTGGCTTAATGTTATTAACACCATCATGTACAAAGTTTGTCTGGGGTACCGTAATTGCAGTTAACCGAGTAGTGAGGGATTTTTTTTTTGTGGCTTTGTCAGACTTTGATATCAGCTACTAAGCACGAGTCAATGTTATTTATAATGGACCTTTGAAATGCTTTTTTGCCATCGACGCATGCACAAACCAGCTCGCGTTACTTTCTGAAAAGTCAGTTGGTAGTTAACTTTTTGCGTTTTAATGAGTCGTCTCAAAACAATTTTGTGAGGAATGGTCTTTACCGTTGGCAGAATTGCATGTCAAACCATTGTGGCTTCTTTTACCTTGTGATAAGCCTATGGCATTTCTCACGCCCTGGATTCAAAATACAAATGCGGTTTCGTATTTATGAAGCGAATAAATGCCTACCTTGAAAAGGAGGAATGGGTTTATTGACGCTTTTGCTATCATTTTCTTAGCTTCTGCTCACAATGCTAAATTATGCCTGTACAAATAGCCTACATTCGTAATACGATTGACCCTATCTCGTCAGTGGCTTTTCAATAAATCACAAACCATTTAAAATAGGGTTTTGTCTGACAATTTCTTGGCCTTTTTCAGTTCTGCTACTTTTATCAATACTTTCAATCTAACGGTGACCTCTCCGGTGTCTCTAAGAAATATCACGGAGAGGTCTACCATAAGTAATAAATATTCGGTAGGAAGGCGCTTTATATTTAGTCTCTTCCAAATGTATATGCACAAATCATAGGTTTGCTTCTGTTGAATAATTGAATAGGAGGAGGCTTTCGCAATAAGCAAAGTAATATTTATTATTTGTTTTTGTTCATATGATCAGCTAATACCATGAGGAATTTTTGGTTGCCATAATCAAACTGGATGTATGACCGGTTCTTCTTCATCTATTTCCCTCTGAGAAGTATAATCAAAAACGACGTTTCTTTCATTCGAATGGATTAAATAGCGGACAATATTATCCGTTGCGCGTTCTTGATAAAATGAATCACCTGCAGAAAGAGCCAAGCCAGATTTATCTTGAATCGTAATGGCCAACAAGTAAACCGCTTCTTCAAAGCACTTCAACGATTCATCTCCGACGATGCCTGCATTGATTTGAACAACACGTTCAGTGGATCTCATCAAACATTCATGCTTGACAAGAATTCTGGTTCTGGAACGGTGGGCTATACGCATCAGATCACCGTCGAAAAGCAGCAAGTCAACAAAATGACTGGGCAATACAAAGTTTATACCAAATCGCTTATCAAAATATAGAAAACAGAGGGTAAGTTTTGGCTTTTGTATCTTCTTGTGTGTTTAAATAAGGTCTTACAGCTTGTTCATAAAAGTTAAAATAGCCTTCAGATAGTCTGATAGCACATTCGTACCAAGCTTTTGCAAGCTTGTTTGGTTCACCGCTTGTACATGCAAATCTTCCCCATGTCGCATCTTCAACAGCATATACTTGCAAAGATATGTCATATGTCCGATGAATATGATTTTTAGCTTTTTCCAAGATTTCTCCTGCACGAGTACTAGGAAATATAGCTCTCAATAAAACGGGTTGGACGCTTAGACTTCTTAAATGCAACACTTGTATGTCTCTTGAATCCATGTTAAGTTAAGCGAGTAAAAAAGAAATTATGATTGAAAAAGAGCTATCTTCGCTTTAATAAAAATGCTTGTATCACTAATAAAAGCGTACTGATTTATTATAGTCATGACAGGGGAGGGGGGGGGGAAAGCGATAAATGGATAATCATTACGAGTTACGATTTATGTATTAAAATGTGTTCTCAAGAGTGTCCATGCGCATTTTGATATTTGGGTAAAAGGTATAGCTCAGTTTATGTCTTGGGATGACATGTAATTTATATCCGTTCATGTACCTTGATAACGTATACTTTTCAATGATATTTCTGCCGTAAATAATTAAACATTGTAGTTTATATTAATAATACATACACGACTTTGATTTAACTACCAGTAAGATTCATTAAAGTCGTATCTTAATCAGGCTTTTTATAACGAATATGCTATCCACCGCAAAATCGCCAGAGACGGTCAATTTTTGGCAAATAGTTACCCGTCACGGATACGGCCAATTTTTCCTGTTTCACCGTATCCGTGACAGAAAGTGTCAATTTATTTCCGTTATTGACTGTGTATTCGACGGATTTTATGGAATTGTTCAGGGTTCCATTGCTACTGCAAAAAATTATTACACCCTCTATTGTTGAACAGTTCTAATTAATTGGTATGTTCATAAAAAAAAAGTAATTTATTTATTTATTGATAATAAAGGATATTACAATGTATTTTAAAGAATAGTTATATCAGGAGAGCTATTAGAAAGAAATAAAGACGATTTAACCCGTTGTTTGGTAGTGGAGTATCATAAATAGAACAGTGACAATCCTGTAACCAAAATTATTAATAGGTGATCAACATATTTCATATTTATCATTTTATGTACCTCATCCTATAGCCAACTTCATTTCCATTTCATTCATAACAATATTATCAAAATATATTAACACAAACAAAGAGATCAAGTTACTTACGTTTTAATAAACACGAGTAGAACACCAACAAAGTAGTAATGACTCATCTTATCAGATGCCAAAATACCACACACAATGGTTTACAACGGGAAAGTTTTAGATAGTAACAGAGTACGCGACATTTTATTATTTACAGAATATTTATATAAGAAAGGATTGGGGGAAAGAAGAGTAGTTTGTAAGAAAAAATCTTTTAAGAGTGGGAAACTTATGTAAGGTCAAACACACAGAATGGTCAAAAAATTGACCGTATCCGTTACGGTAACGGGATGAAGTGAAAAATCTAAGTGCCAATTCTTAGCCCATACAAAACTAGTATGGTTGACAGATGTGACCACGAGGAGGTGATTGGCAATACACATCTAAAAATGCCGATAAAGACAGTTGGGAATTGTCAAAGACCAGTATAAAATGTCCCTGAAGACAGTTGGGAAATGCCGATGAAGACATTATAAAATGCCCTTGAAGACAGTTGGGAATTGCAAAATACAGGTATAAAATGTCAATGAAGACAGTTAGGAAACGCCGTGAAAGACGATAAAACCGATCGAAGCATAAAAAAAAAGAGAAAAAAAAGCGAAAAGTAAAGAAAAAGGAAAAAAGCATGGGGGGCGTTTACTTATACCCCTCGTAACCAGTAGTTTGAGTCCCGTCAAAAAGGATGGGGCGCGTAAAATTGGTCATAAATAATGGTTCTTTTAAACTCAATGGAGGCTAAAGTTTTGTTTCGAACAGGAACAGTACATACATAGAGACACAAAGTGTATTTGATGGGTACTATCAATAACCCTTTGTCTATTCTTTTTTTCTTCTATAACTTGTTTTTTTTTACAAGAAGGAACTAAAAAAAAGACATCTAAGAAGCATGGTGATTTCAGAAGAAAAAAAAAAAACTAATCGTGTAACACCAAAAGCCTCATGAACAAGATATACTTTTTGACCCCCTGTTACGTTCACCGTATTAACTTGACATCCAAGCAAGTTATTTAAGTATCGCAGTATCTGGTTATTAAACCACAAAACTCGATTCTGCAGTGATTTGCATTTTTTGAAAAATCGTTCGCGCGGTGCAAGTTTTAAAAAAGGTCCGACGTTATCTGTCCCAAATCACGATTAGACTGTTGAAAAGTTTCAGGGTGAGAGTAATCACATTTTACGTTTTTATTTCAGTGCGCACTGGGACATCTCTTTTGTCAAAGTCCAAGATGAGATATCATAGGTTACACACAATACATTTGTGAATTGTTTACGGATACTTTGTAATTAACAGACAGCTTCTGACATCCAAAAACCTCGCTCTTATTATAATTTCGTTCTTCTCTCAGGGACAGCCAATTTTTCCTTAGGGACAGCCAAAGTGCACGTAGTCACAATGTAAGATCTGTGATTTGGCTATCCTTTAGACTTGGAAACAAGAATATGTAATCAAAAACAATACGACAATTACGAATAAATGTATACTGAATGACTTTTATTTTCTTTGACAATTCTACCATCACTCCTTCGCCTTTAATCTCGTTTGATCTTAATATGATGCAGAAATATTTTGGTAAAGTCCAAATGAGAAGCTGAAAGCAAGCAATAACACACCTATACTGGTTCGATCTATGTTGGTTGTGATGAATTTGTATCTTGTTCAAGTTATTAAGTTATATTGACCTCTTGGTGTCTATTAAAGTATCATAATCCCAACATTACGACTACACGCATCCTGGCTGACCCTATGAAAATTTGGCTGTCCCTAAGAGACCCGTTTTAATTTATCTATGATGAGATCGAAAAACTCTTTTTTTGAGTATATTATCAATTATTGTGTTTTACGTATATTAATTAAAGAAATAGCTTTATTTACAAAATTGTCCTGGTTTTCTACCACCCGAAACCCTGCGCTTGTTGCTGCTGAGTTTGTTGATCTTCCTTGAATGCTGCCAAGCCAATTAGAATACCAGCAATGAAGAAGACCAAACTAATAATAAACCAAAAGATGCCCCAAACTCTGCTTGACATACAAGAGCCACATACTTTGGCGAATTTGGAAGCGTCTGATTCATGTATCTTTCTAAACACTAAATCATCTAATATATCCCAAAGACAGTAGAGACATGACATGACACCCACAAACAAGACAAAATATTTCAACCCAACACCATGCGCTAACCACCAGAGAAAGACCATGACACCAATAAAAGCAATCCCAATGCCTCTTGTCAACCAATTTTTGGCCCACCATAATGTAAATAGTAAACACACACCTAAAAATATCGATGCAATTTTGGATGCCATAATATTAAATCCACACATCACCAGGATTGCTCCAATCAATGAAGATCCCAGATAACCAGCAGGTAATGTCAACATTGGAATACCGCCACGCTATTAAAAATAATAAATTAGCTTGGATTGCTCTTTGTCTTTAGCCTTCATATGTGTACCATTCTAGTGACACCACCTTCATCTGGATCAATTTCAATAGAATCGATTTTAGCACAGGTCAAACAACCCACAAACGCATGTGAAAATTCATGTAAACCTACAGTCAATAACTAAAAGACATGTTAGTTTCTAAGTGAAGGACTTCAGAATAGAATAGTCTTTACTTTGAAGGGCGATAAAACGATCTTTGCTATTGGCATATTCCATAAAACCAAGATGGCAGCTGTGTAAACACCAATAATAATGAGAATGGTCTTTTGATCATCAGTTGGTGTAAGTCGATTAACGGCATTCTCGGTGACGGCTTGCCGTGCTACCAGGTAGTGCTCATAACTTGTAAAATCGTCGATGGGTGCCATGACGAATAAAATAACAAAAAGAAGAAAATTGAAAAGCGAAAAGTAAAGCCGAGCTTGCTTATAAAGGAGGTAGTTTTTTTTTTCAGTAACGATCATTTCTTGGCTGTTTTATATTTAGATTTCTAAATTAGGCAGTTACCAAAATATACACATATTTTTATTGTTAGCACTGTTACACTTGTCATGGTATCCCACACATCTTTAATAGCCATGCATTTCCCTTTACGAGAAGACATACAAAGAATCACATAACCTTCATCCTGGTGTTATTGTTTATATGAATAAGGCTTGTTGTTATTTTATTAGTGCAAAAAAAAAAAAAAAACATTTTGTTATTATTATTTTTTTTCGCCTCAGCCTCAGGGAGTGCGCTATTATAATTATAATTCGTCATGCTCAATATCATCTTCAGTTTCATAAATGATATTAGTCTTTTTCATCTCTTCATCAGCTAATCTTTCTTCCTCAGTCTTCTCTTCAGCTCTCTTTACTCTGACTTTAGCTTCTTCCAAAATAGAAATACCAACAGCCTTACGAATCAGACCTTCAACGCGACCAGCAAATTGAGTGATATCCTTCAAGGGGAAGCCACTTTTAATTGAAGTGGTTTCATATAATAATTGGATCAAATTCGTCATGTCTTTGGTAATATTATCTTGCTCGACATAATCCAATAATGTTTCCATTACAGGGTGGTTTGGATTAATCTCCAGAATCTTCTTTTGTGATCTCATGGACTCCATAATCTGCTCCATGTTGGGATTCTTATGATTTACACCTTGTGCATCTAATACACGTTGTGCATGTCCACTCAATCCATTTCTGGGGGCAACAATAGCCAAGGGGGATGTAGTTAATCTACGTGAGACAACTGCTTTGTCGATATGTTGATTTAATGTAGAAACTAACCACTCGGTCAATGGTCTGAACTTGTTTTCCAACTCGCTATCTCTCATCATGTCTTTATCATCCTCGGCAAAATCAACATCTCCTTTGGCAATGTTAACAAACATCTTTCCATTGTATCCGGGGATATTTTCGACAAAGGTTTCATCAATAGGATCAGTAAAATAGATGATTTCATATCCACGGGCTAAAAGTGCTTCGATAAAGGGTGATTGTTCAATCTCTGCAATGTTACTACCAGTCATGAAAAAGATACTTCTTTGTTCTGCTTTAGCACGCTCAATATAATCATCTAAGCTAGAAGAGAAAGGCTCGGTATCGAAAGAAGAAGAGAAGCGCAAAAGACTAGTGAGCTTTTTACGATAAGATTGTTCTTCAATGGCTCCGTATTTCAAAATGGTACCATATTGAGCAAGGAATTTCTTGTAAGCAGCGGGATCAGATTTGGATAAATTGGTAAACATATCGAGTGCCTTCTTGATTAAATGACGTGTAATAATACGAAGACTACGATGCTTTTGAAGCGTTTCACGAGATACGTTTAATGGCATATCATCAGCATCCACAATACCCTTCAAGAATGAAAGCCATTTGGGTAATAATTCAACTTCATCAGAGATAAACACACGCTTGACAAATAACTTGATGGGCTTGTTGGATTGTTCAGTCTTGATATTGTTGTAGAATAAATCAGTGATGGCAGATGGGATATAAAGCACACTACGGAATTCAATCTCTCCTTCTCCCTTGAAATGGCTCCAGGCCAATGGGTCTGCTGTATCACGGGTCAATGATTTGAAAAATTCTTGGTGTTCTTTTTCTGTAATATCTTTAGAATCTCTCATCCAGATGGGCTTTTGAACATTGACATGATGCCAGTCGTGGACAATACGCTTTTCGGTCTTGGGCTCTTCATCAATACTTTCCTCAATAAGTTCATCATCATCGATATCTTGAATGACAGGTACTTCTTTTTCTTCAGAACTCCAAACCATAATGGGGAATGTGATAAATTGAGAGTATTTGTAGACCAATTCCTTCAAGTTCTTCTCTTGCAAGAAACGATATGCATCAGGCTTTAAATGCAAAGTGATTTGTGTACCACGAAGTAAGGTGTTGCCACGAGGATCCTTTGCAATAGTGAAATCATCGACAGCTGTACTTTGCCAGATATGTTGATCCTCATCATCGTTTGATTTGGATGCTACTGTCACCTTATCAGCAACAAGAAAAACCGAGTAAAAACCAACACCAAATTGTCCAATTTGTGTAATGGCATCTGTATTTTGCTCCATTTTGGCCAAAAATTCAGAGGTACCTGATTTAGCAATGGTACCTAAATTGTCCTTGAGTTGTTTACGTGTCATACCAATACCAGAATCAGTGATGACAAGTGTCTTGCTTTCAGGGTCTGCTGCAATAGTGATACGTAAGTCAGAGTTGCTCTTTAAAGCTTCAGGATCAGTCAAGGATAAAAATCGGATCTTGTCCAATGCGTCAGACGCGTTGGAAATTATTTCACGCAAAAAGATCTCACGCGATTTGTAAAGTGAATTGATAATAAGATGCATTAAGCGGGATACTTCGGTCTATTCAATTGCTTGTTATTATCTCTATATTTATTCTTAATTTCTCATACTATTGCTTACCTGGAAAGTATACTTTTCAGTTTCCAAATTGTCTAATTGTTCAGGTGAAAGCTCTTTGGGAAGTCCGTCAGAGAATGGAGTTTCAACATCATCTTGTTTAGCTAATATAGGCTTTTGGAGCTGATCTTGGTCTGCCTGTACAGTAAAGTACCCAAGCAGCACTAACGTTGCAACCAACAGAAAGTTGATCCTATTTAATTTCATTGTTAAATGTAAAGAAGAAAAAAAAGACGATGACCGTCAAGATGTGTGGGAGAACGACGTTAAAAACCAAGACAGGGCTCGATTCTGATTAGCCAAATCCATCGGACTTTCCAAGCTCCTTCTTCCCATCGTGTAACCAATTGCTGAGTAGCCTTTAAAAAGGTCTCAGCCTCAGTAGCACCAGCTTGATTATGGCTGGATTCGATAATGTACGCGGATTTGAAATTCGCTATGGATGCCTACTACGGTTTTATTTTTATTTTTCATTAAATCAAATAAAGTTTAAGTGTGAAAATCTTCCGTAAGAGTCGTTTCACCAGAAGCAAATACCCTCTTAAAATCTTCATCGATATACGATGTGCCACAAGTGTAGCAATTGGAAGGAATTTATTATATTAAAAAACAGATGGAAAGACAGAAAGTCGGATAATAAAAATCAAATGCGATAATTTGTTTTTAATCGCGTTGGAAAAGTTTATGAGGGATCCATCCTGCTATATAACACATACAAGTAATTTCATCTTTGATAATACACTAAGTGACATAATTATAGATTAACTGACTTTACTCAAAGTCATTGTGAAGGAAATCGATACTATTGGATTAAACTTTAATAAATTGATAAACATAGTGATACTCAACTTGATTTTTTCTTCGATACAATTTTAGCTAACTCAATCAACAGACAACACTTTGATGATTTACGAAATAGGGTGCGCCCTTCTTAATTTGTCTCTATTCATTTTTCCCGTATTATCTAAATCAAAGATTTACCTTTTTTTATTTTATGCAAAAGAATTTTGGCTAGCAAGACAATAATGAATGCTAAAGAGATAAAATAAGGAATATCACAATTTCTTTTATTCATTATCCATATATGTACACTATCTTAAACTCTTCTTGGGTCTCTCTTTGTGTATGAAGGAAGAGATGGTTGATAGTCTGGAACTTCAACGGCATAAGTTGAACTTTCAGGTTCATCCAATGCTACATAGGTGCTCTCTTCATGTCGGTTTCCACAACAACAATTTTGCAACGTGCCAATACAAACAAAAACAATACCCGTTAAGCCGGTCTATCATCAGAAAGAAAAAAAATTAGGGTTCCGTATTCAATAATAATTAATTTTTTTTTAGTTTGACGTACAATGGAAGATCCTACGACTGAAACAACAGAATCATTTAACAAGATCATAGATACCCTAACATAATTAAAAGATTAAAAAACCGAACCTGAACCGATAGGATACAGTTGAATATTTAGACATACCAGATGAAAACTAAATTTGAACAGTAAACGTTGCGATTAATTTATGTTTCACACACAAACAGCACGCATAAAATACTTACAAAGTCCGCGACCAAACCAATATTTATAAAGTCCCAGGTATTCAACATTAGGTGCTGGTTCCTGAGTCTCAATAGTCAAAAGAAAGACAATAAGAAACCTTTACAAAAGAAGAGAAAGAGGGAGGTGGTTCTTTAGTAGGTAATCCTATGTATTTATGATATGTTGACAATGAATTACAAGTGAAAAACACCGTTTACTTTTTGAAGAGCTAATAAAAAATAATTAAACGCATGAATAAAAATTGACTTGTAGTAACAACAGCAGGAATATTTTACCCGATGTTGTGCCTTCCAATAGGACTACAACGTTAAGTATATATCCTACAAGGGCAACGATGTTGACAAGTTTTACAAAGATTTGTGATGGTTTCATTTCTATATACAACACTTAAATCAAACTCTGAACTAAATATGATAAAAGGGAGACGTGATTACTTTTTACTAGTTTCAAAAGTATTTATAGAGCTGTTTTATGTTTGCGTCACAATCAAATGGTACGCCCATCTTGCCAAGATTTTTTTTTGGAAAATAAAAATGTCACGCTTATTTTAGCTCCTGCTGAATGTTGATTTTATGTCAGCGGGGATTAGCCAAAACTGCCAAGATTCTCAACATTGGAGGGTACAACAATTACTTGGAAATGAGAATAAGGGGAAAATAATTAAAATATGTATGATTCGATCTTGCATTATTTTCATATACCATCATTATCGCACTTTACATAGGCTGCTGAGATTTTGGCTGGCAGTCTCGTTAAACTTCTGAAATTTGCCGAGATTTCGATCAGTGGTTTCAACAAGTTGCCGAGATTTTGGCTGGCAGTCTCGTCAAGCTTATGCTTACTAACAAATTACTCAATAACTTTATCAAAGAGTATTTAGCTGCAGGCTTACCAAACATCTGAAAACTGCGGTCGGTTTTCTACACCAGATGTTTCTCTGCCAATTATGGTCAATGTCATCACATCCATTTATTTCAGCAAGGATAGCAGCGTCTATTATCAGTGACAGTTACAATTACCCTGTTCTAATCCATCATGCCAAATCAGCAATATCGTTCAATCGTCGAAGGATATACAACTTTTATAGGTTACGTCTGATTGGAATAGTACATCGCATCTCAGTGCAAATAGCAATGACAAAATCAAGGTAAATATGTATTTGCATGTCCTTAGCCTTCACAAGAGTTATTAAGCCATGCTAATACGTGATAGAACATCAGCACAAAATCAATGAATGACTAAATTACCAATTGAGAGTACCCAATAACATCTGTAGCTTTATAGTTGTCACTCAAAAGCAAATCACTATCTATCACGACGGGTAGAGATATAATGATAAAGATAGGAGAAATTATACGACTTACAGCAATCCCGGCCGAAATTTGGTAGCTTAATCTGGAAGGTCTTTTGCGTATGGCAAAGACTAGGCTAAGCCGTAAAATCGTAAAAATTGCAACATGTCTTTTTTATCTTTTGGTGGAAAAAGAAAGCATATGAACGGATTCTATTTATAGAATGATAAATAAGATCTGGTATATACCAGTGTTGGTTTGACTTTTTCTAAACCACATAGGTTGATAATTTTTTTATCATTGTAACGCTGATAAAAGTTAACAGGTTCAGAAATAATGCTTGTATATAAGCTTGGGGATTTTTTCAGATGTTTCTATAATAGATAAAGACTCAAATATCATGGGTGATTAAATAAAGATATAAATCATCTTCACGTAAACAGCTCTTGTTAATCAATTTACAAATAAAATCCGGCCAAACACTTGTTTGATTACATAAAAACCTGTATAAATCAATTTGATTTATTAGCCTACAAAAAAAAAATCGTTCACACAACTTTTCTTTTCATTCTTTTAAAAACTTTTTTTGTTTTGTTTAGTTGGTGCGAACTAAGTAGCGGATATCCCATCCCCACGCCCATGGGCCGTAGGAGGACATACCAGAAAGACTCTGGTAGCAGGTTTATGCCGTAAACCCCTGCCCAGGTTCCAACTTTAAAATCAGTGGATTCTACCATACCCAACTGGGCTTTGCTTCTTCGTGAATAGATATTCATGTTGATAAGTACACTATCGTCATGAAAGAAATTAATAAGTTTAATGAAAAGGTTAGTTAAAAATAACGACTCTTGTTTTTTCAAGCAACACTAAAATATTACCCCTTACTTTTTAAAAAAAACGAAAAAGACATATTGCTATTTATGTGCTATTACGGTTGCGTTTAGTCTCCGTTATACGAAGAAGTCCTCTCAGGCTGGGCTCTCTGATTTTAGTCGGGATTGCTGTAAGTCATCATATTCTCAAAACACATAAAAAAAAAATCACGTGACTCTAAAAAGGCGTTGAATATTTTAAAAAAAGACGTGGGATATTTTTCTTCTTTTTTCCCCACAAAGGTAGTTTTTCTTTACTTTACCTTACGCTGACATGACTATTGAAAAAACTGCTGATAAAGATTTATTTCACTGTACTTTAAAAAAATGCAAAGAGTTGGATGCAAATTTTTCCACTCTAAAAGCTTTTACAAACCACAAACAACGATACCACGGAGATTCGTACAAATTCCGCTATACTAATAACAATGGTAATGTGAGAAGTAGTGATTTTTTTTGTAGATTTAAAGTATTAAAAAATTTTTAGGCGAAAACCAAGTTGTCACAGTAGAAAGAGTGAACAACAGTCTATGTTGTCCTTTTTGCAACAAAATATATGAAAATTCTGATTCCCTGGGCAGTCACATTAAGCGATCTAAAGGTGATTGCTTGCATAATTCAGGTATTCGATTAAACTCATACACAAAATCATCATTTATTCATTTACATTGTGTTTGCCAGATGATTCGGACAAGGAAATTGCAAACTTTTCCCTAGACCTTATTGCTGTACCAACTGTCAAGACAATGAAGTACACATTGTATGAGATGGAAACCAACGTCATGCTTCGGGATCATTCCGAGGCTATAATTAATGCTTGTCAATCCATGGATAGCTCCCTGGATGTCAAGCATAAAAATTCCTGGATTATCGACAAAATGGGACTGGAACCATTTGCTTTAACATTTTCTGATCACCAGAATAATGTTGTCGAGTATAATGCACTCAGCCACTCCACCAATATTAGGAAAATGTCAAATAATACATTCGAATGCAAAGCTATCTTACCTGAAAAGCGCAAGAGTATCGAAGGGGAGGGTGTAAAAGCAAATGTTTGTTCAAACCTGGCTTCACTCATCCATGGTTCACCGCTTCGCAACCTACTCATGCAGCGAACGTATTTCCAGTTGAACGATGAAATCTCCTCCTTACTGAACGGCGATTGGAAGCATGAGCCGAATCTCAAGTTTGCCTGTGCCCAAGTTTTAGCTGGTGCCATCTTGTTAAATGTCTCATCCGGTGTAGCAATTATGATTAATACCATTGAAATGTACGGGATGACAAAGAGCGTGGATATTCATCGAGACGTGTCGGCATCCATGGATTCCTCTTTACCTCCGATATCAAGCAATTATTGTGACGTATGGCCTTGTATTCAAAACACTCGAGATGGACGCAAGCTTGTCATCGCATCTTTCTCTTGCATTGGCCTAATTACTTCCAGTATGCGTGTCGATATTCTGGAAGACCCCAATATTGGCCCATCATCTTCAACAATTACAATTTCACCGGAGACAACAAAACTTTACATTGATCAAGAAAGTTGGAACAAGGCAAACGCACTTGCCCTAAAAATCGAAGCGCGTTCCATTCACACGTCATACCTAATTGGTCAAATGAGACAATTGCGTTCGCAATTCCACCACCCAACATCATATATGCTTTGCCGTGCTTCCAGCCATGTTGCCATGGGACGCTTTTGTCAGCCGTTGACTGTGTTCACATATGCGGATTTCGAAGGCATCAAAAAATCAATTGAAAACGATAATTCAAGCATGATCGCCTCACGCATATTTCAAGAAATTGGTTATGAGGTGATAAAGACACCGGCCACTGCAAAATTGAACAAAACTCTTGTCGTCAAATCAATGGCCGAATTAAATGATAACAAAATGAAAGTATTATTTAGTGATCTTCTTGCCCTGTTTGGAGACAACGACAGTATATCCATCTTACGAAATCGCGATCTCAATGACATCATGCAACAGATGGCTCAAATCATGGCTTCCGATATATCCAAGGCAAACCAAGCGGTCCTCCGTAACGTTCGCGAGCGAAGAGATGCTTTAATTAATATGTCGGCCCATTGATGTGCTCCAGAAACGTGATTCACGGTTATTTTTCTTTTTTTCTTTTAATTATATTTGCTTTATACAAGCACTATCTCGTGGGTTGCTTTGGCGAAGAAACACCAAAAGGCTATTTTGCGTCACGTCATGTACACGCAACATTTGCATTAAGAAATAAAAAAAACTTATAAATAATACAACAACCTATAATGTACGCATGGTCCTCAGATGCTTACCGCTATATATTCACTCATCATAAAGCATTCTCTCGGCCTGCTCTATTCATTAACAAGTACCAAAATGACTTTGTCAATTCATATATAAACCATCCTCTAATTCGTTCAATAATAAAACGATATTCAATTTTACCCAGTCTCACAATCACCTTATTCTTTATTTTATAACTGTCTATCTTGTTAGATAAAACAATATTGAAGATATTTTAAATAGAATAATATAAATAAAACTACAACCTTATCAGAATTCTAGTGCTTTATGACCATTAAAAATAAATACTAAATGATATAAATCATACCCTTAACTATTAACTATCAACAGAACCTAAAAAAATAATAATCTAAAATCATGTTCTTTTCTTGAAACTTTTCTTTATCTACTTTTGTTAGTTTCGTATTCATCGTAAATTTTTGAACGTACGATTTCCACAGACAGGGTCCACAAAACGTCGAATATTCCCATTGGTTGTCGTGCTACAGTTTGATACCAACGCCTTTACCTTCAGGTCACGGAATGCACCAACAGACAAGTGTTCACCTGGAACTATGGGCTTCATGAACAAACTGCTGCCATATTTAGCGTAAGCAACTGGACTATGCCCGTTGTTGGCATACCTCTGGGCCAGTAAAGTCTCTTGCATACTTGCATGATGGAATGCAATCCAGGATCCATAAGCTTTCGAGCCATTTATGGCGAACCAAACCAAAAGTCTGCGATAATGACCCTTCCAGAGTGATACCAAGGCTCAGTCAATCGCGTCACGGTTGCTACAATCGACCTGTCTTCTATTGGTCGAGGTCTACGTTGAAGAGGATCCCCACAAAAGTCCATGCGCATCATAATGTAAGTGATATTATCCGCAACTGTCTTATACTCCATCCCATTTCCGAGCCACTGGTTCATTGGCTCATCAACATACATATAACTTCTAGGGCGTACTGTTTCTGCCAGTCGATCGTTGAAGGCCTTCAAAAAGAATCGAGGTTGGTATACGGGATCTAAATTCGCCCTATAGCAGAAAATTTAGTCGTCTGTTATATGTAATCAATGTATGCAAAAAATATATGTTGCTTTTTGACGACTTAGAGTGCATCTGCTTTTCAGTAGTTCCTAACGTGTTTTGTGACATTTTTGAGCATTCATCTCCGACTAGTACAAGTAATATAAAAGGAAATTTATTCATAGCCAGATTTTTTTTATGTGGGGGGATTTTTTTTTTTTTTTAAGAAAATTTTTCAGTGGAAGTAATATTGGGCCTCCGGCTGCGATTTCATAGGCCGGCTCTAAACAGCTTCAGATCAATATTTCAAGCCTTTCAATACATAAATTAATTTTAAAAAGGGTCACGCGTCTTAAGAATATACTTTATAAAATATATTCGAAATTACAAGTGATTCTACTTAGTACATAAAAAAGGTTTAAACTTTTTTATCTTCTTTTCAGTGTAAGTAATATTGAGCCTCCGGCTGCGATTTCATAGGCCGGCTTTGAGCAACTTCAGATCAATATTTCAAGCCTTTCAATAAATATATTAATTTTGAAAAGGGTCACGCGTCTTAAGAATATACTTTATAAAATATATTCGAAATTACAAGTGATTCTACTTAGTACATAAAAAAGGTTTAAACTTTTTTACCCTTTTTCAGGGTTGATGACATTGAGCCTCCGGCTGTGATTTCATAGGCCGTCTCTTAACAACTTCAGATCAATATTTCGAACCTTTCAATAGATAAATTATTTTTAAAAAGGGTCACGCATCTTAAGAATATTTGTTTTAATGTATATTTTAAAATTCAAGTAGTTCTACTAAGTACACAAAAAAGGTTGAAGTTATTTCAAGCCATTGCTAACGATTATATAGTCTGTGCGCGGTTTTTTAAATCCGTAAGCACAAACAGTGGGTTATTTCAAAATCCGACCACGGCTAATGATATTAGCGGCAGGTTATTATTGGCTCAAAAACCTTTTTGTACAGGTTGTGACATTTTTTCCCCGCCCCCACCTAAAAAAAAAATGTTGAATCCAGAATCTGTTATGTTTTTTATATTGATATATGTAGATTCTCATTTTAATCAACATAAAAAACAATCCTAACCTTTCAGATGGGATATTAATTATAAGGAAAATGTGTTTTACCCATCTAAATATTTGTCTCTGCTCAAATTTTTTTTAGGTACCACCTAAAAGCAGATGCACTCTATGTAGATTCTCATTTTAATCAACATAAAAAACAATCCTAACCTTTCAGATGGGATATTAATTATAAGGAAAATGTGTTTTACCCATCTAAATATTTGTCTCTGCTCAAATTTTTTTTAGGTACCACCTAAAAGCAGATGCACTCTAGATACATTCCCCCATTAGGGACAACAAACACATGAAGTTTGGGAATATCATTAAAACGTGACATTTCCAAAATAAATGAAGTCAATGTTGATGTATCTTCTTATCCTAACAGTTGACAACCGTCATAATAATTAAGAGCATAATCCAAGTAAGATACTCAGGCTAGTCCAAGTCAATTCAGGAGGAATTTAATTGTCTTGCACAGTAATTAATAGCCGGAATTACTACGCTTTGGATGTGATCGCAAGGCAAGAAGTGAAGAAAGCATTAAACAAGAGTTGCTCCTGTCCCCAGAAAGACCAAGAAGAGAAGCGTTTATGTACTGATATCTTGTATCAGGTCGATTAAAGCGTCGGTCAATACTTATGCTGCATTATTTTCAGTTAAGATCCACTGTTTTATCATTGCTTTTATTGTCGCTTTTATTTGGTGCAGCTGCTTAAATGGCGTCGTCCAAAAGGTCAGTGTATTCGTCTTTAGCGATAGGTTGTTGCTGTTGCTGTTAGACCTGGCGTCTTCTACGAGGAGCATTATCCCTATAACGGAGACACGTCACCCGAAGAGGATCAATAGAAAAACATCGGGAAGAACGTCAAAGGTCATATTGCAGTAATCAATGCGACCATCCTCGTACATTCTCGTGATATTGCCCTCAAAACGTGTTCCTGGGGCGTTGGTGTTGACTGGGAGGATAGCAGAGGCAAAGGCTGTTTTACGTAAATAGTGCATTGTAGCAAATACACAACTATCAACAGCAATTTTAGGATTGGTGGGAGGCATTTTTATGGAGCTAAAAAAAGCAATTGTGAAGAACGAGATAAGTAACAAAAAAAACTGTGCTAATATTTTTTGAGTCATAATTAAGTCCCAAAGTTTAAATGGAGCATCTTTATGAATCAAAACTTGAGGTCAAAAGTACTTGTTAACATTAGAAACAATTCTACCTTTTCAAATGGGATATTTATTATAAAGAAAATGTGCTACCCATCTAAATATTAGTCTCTGCTTAATTTTTTTTTCAGCTACCACCTAAAAGAAGATGCATTCTAACCGACAATACGTACTCAGTTGCTTAGCAGATACACTTTGTACAAAACTTTATCATACGGTTACACAACGTTGAACACCATTTTAAAAATAATATAAAAAAGCTATCCTTTCCATCTATTTTTTTGTTTCTTATTCCACAAAAATAAAAATAAAAAATGACTCAAATAATGGTGTCTACAGCTGTATTTAAATTAGTCAATATGGTTGGACTTTTAGGCTATTTGTTGACGACTATTGATAAGTTTTCTGACTGGTCCTCGGGTAATAATATATTGCCATTTTATTTATCATTGTAACAAGTTTATTTACTAACTTTATCCCACTTTAGATGCTGCAGATGTTGTAAACGGTGTTTTCCATCTGTAAGTCACAAAACACGTATTATAAGAGAAGAATAGGAGGCCATTAAAAAAAAAGCAATTACTGATTTCATATTATTGACGGGCCCTAATTTAGTATCATGTGGATAGCGCTTTTGGTTATAGAAGTGGATCAAAAACCCGCGTTTTCTAAATATGTCCCCTTTTTATACTCGTTTGTCGGTAGAGGTGTTTGTAAGTTGGATTTTCGAATTGTAAGATTCTTATGTTGTACAATGAGCTGATACCATTCCTCTTTTTTTATAGTCTATGTCTGGTAAGTGGCTACGCAAATAAACAGGTTATTGCGATTGCCAAAAATACAAAATTCTTACACGGTATAATTATAGGTTGGCATGGATTTCCTTTAGAATATCCCTTTTATCAATTATTGGCGCAGTTATTGTAAGTGTAATACATCAGGAGGTAGATGAAGCAAAACAAGAGAAACTAAAGGATGGTGTTATACACAGACTTGTATTGTAGGTATTATTTACGTCTTGCTGTTTGTCCTCAAGAATCTTCAGGCACCCTCAACAATGACATTTGAAGAAAATTATGCTCAGAGTCCCGAGGATTATCTATCTGAATCTGCCTCATTTTTACCTACCCATAACAATTCTCTTGGGGCAACAGCAGCACCTGATGAAGAGAATAGCTATACAGCCATCTAGATAAAATACCAGAAAAGGAGTGTAATATTACCGCGTAAATGAATCTAGATACATTGTACTGCAGAATAAATCTACAGTTTACACATCCCCCCTTATTTGGGAGCTTCTTTTACTGCCTGAAAATGAGGTCATTTTCATGTGTGACCGCATAAACGTGACCTTTTTATTTTTTTTAGTCAGAAAAAAAAAAGGTCGATTGCTTTTTGTCGTGTGTGTGTGTGTTGTGTGTCAAAGCAAAAATAAATAAATAAGAACCCTTTTTCATAAATAATGTCAGCCGCAACACCTAATTCAGAAACTGGAGGAAAGAAACAACCACCCGTCATTCTTTGTATTGGCATGGCTGGTTCTGGAAAGACTACATTTATGCAGGTATTGTATGATGTTGTCCCAGAAATTTCATTTTTTTTTATTGATCTTTTTTTTTTATTAATGTAGAGAATTAATGCTCATCTTCACGAGAAGAAGACACCTCCATACGTGTTAAATCTTGATCCTGCAGTTTCTTCTCTTCCTTTCACTGCAAATATCGATATCCGTGACACTGTCAATTACAAGGAAGTCATGAAGCAGTAAAGTAGCATCTATATACATAAAAAAGTTAACGTGGAACTGACGTCTCTTTCTCTCTCTCTTTCTCTCTCTCTTTTTCAAAAAAGATATAACCTTGGTCCTAACGGTGGTATCTTGACCAGTCTCAACTTATTTACCACTAAATTCGATCAAGTCCTCAATTTGGTTGCTAAGCGTTCCGAAAGTGTCAGGTATAAAACAATGAAGGACGAGCATACAATGTTGTGATTAAATCTAAGTAAGGGAATTAGTCATATTTTGGTAGATACACCTGGACAAATCGAGATTTTTACATGGTCAGCCTCAGGTGCCATCATCACTGACACTTTAGCGGCCACCTACCCTACGATGATTGCATACATTATTGACACACCTCGTACCACTTCACCCGCAACCTTTATGAGCAACATGCTTTACGCCTGTAGTATTCTCTACAAGACCAAATTACCCTTCATCCTCGTATTCAACAAGACAGATGTTGTCTCCCACGATTTCGCAGTTGAATGGATGACCGATTTCGAAAAGTTTCAATTGGCTCTCAGTCAAGATACCACCTACATGAGCAGTTTGATGTCTTCCATGAGTCTTGTTTTGGATGAATTCTATAACCACCTCAAGGTCGTCGGTGTCTCTGCCGTCACTGGTGCAGGTATCGATGATTTCTTCAAGGCTGTGGACGAGGCTGCTGAAGAATACGAGGTCGAATACAAGCCAGAGATCGAGAGAATGATTCGTGAGAAATTGGCCAAGGAGGAAAAGAATCGTGAAAAACAATTGAGTAAATTAATGAAGGATATGAATGTAGCCAAGGGTTCTGAAGTGCCATTGAATGGTCGTAAGTTGATATTGTAAGAGGAATAGATTAAGATATTTAATGCATTCATGTCTTGTTTAGGCAATTTGGACGATGATAGATGGGACGATGAGGAGGAAGAGGAAGAGGAAGAGGACTTTGATGAAGAAGATTATGATAGTGATGAGAATCCATTGCCTAGCGCATCTAAATATCCTCCTTCCAAGGCACAAAGAGAGGAAGATGAAAAGTTCAAGACTTGGTTATCTCACACAAAGGACAGCGCATAAGAAAAAACATAATCATTTACACATAATAAACCCCCTCTTTCACACATAAATATATATTTTTTGTAAGCTTTTTTTGTCAAAATTTTTTATTTAATGGGACATTTCCTTGTGTTTTTTTAACGGTCCTCAGCCCATTCCTATTATGTGATAGATAAGGTTAATGTTTTTTTTATATGATGTAAAAGAAATAAAACTTACATTCTCCTTCTTGATTTGAGCCTCTTCTTCAGGAGTGAAATCGTTGGTAATATTGAAGGTTCTTCTGATTTCTTCGGCACTCTTACCCTTAATCATGTTGGCAACTGTCTTACATCCAACATCAAGAAGAGGTTTAATATCGAGATAATTAGCAGCCTAATTTGTATCTATCAGTATACGCTTTCTCTCATATACACTTTGTTTATGTTACCAAAATAATGTCAAATAAGGTCTCTTGGTCAACTTCCATGTACTTTTGATCCCACTCGTCAATATCAGTATTACGTCTTTCTTGATCATCTTGAGTAACAGGATCGTCACGGTGATGAGTACACCATTCAATGACCTTTTTTTTAAAAAAATAAATAAAAAGATGAGTATAAACCAACTTTTTTTCTCAACCAATCTACAGTACCTTTCCTAAAACCTTGGAAGTAACATTAGGAAGAGGAATGGGTGCATCAGAATCTCCAATATCTAAAGATGAAAAAAAAAAATACGTGTTTTTTTAGTCTCCTTTTTCGAATGCTCATTGTTTATTTGTTTTATTTTTGTTTTTCTGGCTTCTACCTTCCAACATGTTCTTGATCAAGACGGAACGCTCGGCAACCTCCTTGTCAACCTTGAACTCTTCGCTGTCTGAACTCAAAAGATGTACACTCATATTTATAATTTTTGTATGTATGTGTGAAGAAGAAGAAGAAAAAAAATAATCAAAAAAAAAAAATTAATTATAAAGAAGTCCGGACGGTGACGTGGCTAAAATTTCTTAAGTGTCATTTGGTTATTCCATAGCATCCCTTCTTTTTTTTTAATTGTCTGTCTCTTATTTCATTGTAGCTCACTCTCTTTATCCATTAGTCATCTTACAGTGCCAAGCAAAAAACAGATTAAAAAAAAAAAAAATAGGCGAAACAATCTGTATCGTGATTGATTATTTTGATAAGCAAATAACATTGCTTCGGCATCATGCATTAATCAGTGGTGGGTATATTTCACCACATGATTAAACTTTACATTACGTAATATATATCTTACAAAGAGATACACAATGAACGCTCAGGCACATATTTTCACTTTAATGAGAGCATCATTCATTCTTTGTGAGCCAATAGCTATCTAACTGCTCTATGCC
Organism: Mucor mucedo; assembly: GCF_025094135.1. Classification (NCBI taxonomy): domain Eukaryota; kingdom Fungi; phylum Mucoromycota; class Mucoromycetes; order Mucorales; family Mucoraceae; genus Mucor; species Mucor mucedo. Next base: position 25,112 of record NW_026252352.1, on the reverse strand, counting down.
GTTGCCATGTTTATTGTCTGTTGGCATAGATACTATTATTTTTAAACTTATAGTTCTTTATTACCTGTATATGTCTTGCTCCATAACAACATACTAATAAAGGAAGAACACTCTCTGACAACAATTAAAAAGATGGAGCTCTACTTCATCAGAATTACAGCGATACATATATATATGAATATATTACATTTTATTAGTCATTATGATGCACATTATGTGTGAGACTCTCTCCTTTCAGTTTCATATGCCTGTTTTATCAAAAACAAGACGAACCAATCATTTTCAAAGCGAGAAAGATCAATGCTAAAGTAATCCAACACAATCTTACTAATAATCTTTACAAGTCTATTCTTCTCGCTCTTTGGGAATTTGTACCATCTGGGCAACTGCCTCTTCTTGCTTACAAATATTCCTTGCACAAGCACCGTAGTTGCCTCCCCAAATAGCTCGAAAAGATCACTTCCAGTTAATTTATGCTTGTTCTTGTTGAGTTTATCTAGTATGGCCACCGCCTCGTTTTGCTTTACCGTCTTGTTATCTCGTTGTGGTCGCGGAAATGTAAGAGTTTCAGTACTTTGTTGTGTCTCGACAGAACAGCTACTACTACGGCTGCTACTTTGGTGTGAGAAGGCTTGGGCTTCAACAGGACTGCTGGTCAAGTCATAAATGCTACTATTACTACTGCTATTGTTACTACTGATATAAATGACCTCTTTTTTCTCAGAATCCATGCGAGCAAACAGGTCTTGCAAAATTTGATCATTTTCCTCCGCAATTTCCATTGTTCGCTCTAGAGTGCGATCACTATACTCCAATTTCTGAAAGATCTTTTCCAACTTTTTATCCATGAAAAAAAAGAAAAAGATGTGTTTTGTAACCGTATTTCGTCGTATCGGTTTTCTTTTTTATATATATCAAGGACGCCAAAAAAAAAATATTGAGTCGATCAATTTTTATTGGGCGTTTTTTTTTCTCACAGCACATACAACTTTTTTTTATTTGGACACACAAAAAAAAAAAAAAAAAAAAAGAAAAAAAAATTACATATATTAAGCAATCATCCAACCTTTATCATTTTCATCAAAATCGTTTTCTTGTTGCGGTGGAGGTGGAGGTGGTGGAGGCGTTTGATGTACAACACCATCCCATTCTATATCTTGTCTACTATAAGGAATTGTATGCCCTCGCATCAATCGATGAAAACTAGCCACACTCGATCTCGAATTATGATGAATCATGGAAGACGACACAGAAGCTGTAGGAATCTCCGCATACCGTACACTACTATTGCTTCTTTTATGATGATGATTGGTCTTGCTCTCCTGCCAATCTCCATCTCTTTCCAAATCAACCGTCTGTCGAGCATTGTTATTCCACTGAGGTAAGATATTTCCTCCTCCTCCTTCTTCCTCACTTTGCTGTTGTTGTCCGTATGGATAATAAGGGCTGTACAATGATCCTTCTGTCGCAGCTGTACCATCACTATGATCCACCGTCGCCCATTGAATTTGAGGTGGTACTTGCATTGTGCCCACTGTATTTGCTCTAGGTCGACTACTCTGCTGTTGTTGCTGATGATGATGCTGCTGTTGCTGTTGTTGTTGTTGTTGCTGCTGCTGCTGCTGCTGTCGTTGACCACCTCCACTGTACATTGAGTTTAATTGATGTTGATGTTGATCATTATGTGGTGGTTCAAGCACACTTGGTAAAGGAGGCACATACGAAGATCTTTTGTTATTGGTCATTGTATTTTCATAATGATTTGGTAGACTTGAATAAGTAGGTGATAAATAAGAAGAATCCGAATAACTATTTCCATTGTTCGGTTGTAGATGATGACGGTATCCCAAGGTAGGTGAGGTCTTGGGTACACTTGTAGACATGGTACTGGTGGATGAAGAATTGGGTATGACATGATGTTGTTTTCTGGAAATAAAGGGAGGTTGAAACGGACATGTGAATGGTTCACCTGTGATAAACGGATGCTGCTTCGCCTGTTGTGGTGACCATCGTTCGATCGGGTTTAAATTTAATAATCCTTGCAAGAAATCAATCAATGCTAAACGGTTTAGTTTTTCTTTTTCAATCTCCTTGTTGGACATTTGTGTCTTTCGCATGATGGGATACGTATTGATCAAATCAGGCAAACCCTTGGCCGAAAAATATCGTTTGGACGGTTGCTCGTTTTTGCCTTGTTCCGCACTGTATTTCTCCATCGACTTTAGTTCGTATCGTTTTTCCCCTCCACTCGTGTCTCTGTCGAAATAACGATGTGCATTCTTACCCACCTCGATCATGTAATTCGGAGGAGTTCTAATTTTTTATGTAAGAAACGTTTCTGTTTTTTTTCTTTCTACCTTTTTCTTATTACCCAAGCATGTCCACAATACGAGATAACTGATTGTATTCAGAACTACCTGGAAACAATGGCAACCCCAAAAATAACTCCGCGGCAATACAGCCTAGAGACCACATATCAATTGCACTCGTATAAGGTAGACCCACCAAGACTTCAGGCGATCGATAAAACCTTGACTGAATATACGTGTACATTGTCTGCACTTCATGACAGGCCGATCCAAAATCAATGACTTTTATCGTGGGTGATTCCAAGCTGAAATTAATAAAGTGATGAATAACCATTATGATCCTTCAAGCGTATAAATAGAAAGAGGGGGGCTTACCTACTTTTTCAAGAGAATATTTTCAGGCTTTAAATCACAGTGAATGATACGAGCTTCATTTAAGACGGTTAATGCATCCAATATTTGAGCGGTAAATACACGTACAAGATTGGTGGATAATCCTCGAAAATGGTTTTGTTTGATGAGTTCGTACAGATTGACCGACAAGAGCTCAAATACCAAACACAAGTGTTTCTTATGAATAAATGTGTCTCGTAGTCTCAACAGGTGATGTTTGTCGTTTTCGTCGTACCGTTGATTTAGCTAAATTTAAACCTTTAGCTCTCTCTCTCATATGTTATGTGATGCACTAGACCTTACCATCTCGAGTATCGCCACTTCCATCATACTTTGCTTGAAATAAGCCAACTTGTTCTTCACTACCTTGACCGCTACAATTTCCTGCGTCTTTGTATTCCGACATTTCACCACTTGACCAAACGTGCCTGAACCCAACACATCCAGTATAATGTATCTAATAATGTGTGTGTTATTTTTATCTTACTCCTTTATTTTTTGTTGTCCGTCTAAACTTACTTGTGACCTTCTGTACTTCCAAGTATATCATTCACATACAAAATGTAGTCAAAATCATCATTATCAAACCCATCATTCTGTGATGCTTTACTAGGCTTGGTCAAGACTCGACGAGGATTATTAGTGGCATTGTATTTAAATCCATGATTACATGCTGAATACGTCGCTTTTAATTCAGACGTTAGCATATACAAAGGCTAAATGAAAAAAGGTCAGTACATTTTTTGTCTCTCTTTTTTTTTCTTTCTTCTCTTCTCATTTCTTTCTTTTACAGCACTTTACTCCGTATCGTTTGCCTTCCCTCGCTCTACGATGATGTGACATTGGTAAATCAGCTTGCGTTTTGATTTTTAAAAAAGCCCCAGAGAGTTCGGGTTGCAATCTGTAATGAACGGGCTCTACCTCTTCCATGATGACGGAAGGGTTGAAGCGTTTTGTGTGGTGATGGGGAGACTTGTAGTAAGGCTCCAGTGGGCTCTGAGGAGTCGAGTGATTGTATTTAGGTATATCATCATTGATAGTAATGCCTATATAATTAGTGTCTTGGTAGAGATGCGGTGAAGTCGTGGTCGTGGTTAAAGAAGACGAGGCTGACATGGTGGCTTGCTTTTCAAAACTCTTTTTTATGGTATCTTGCTTATTAAAAGATTCCATTGAAAACAAAACAAAAAAGAGAAAGAGAGAGAGAAACAGAAAAGAAAAAAAAAATAGGCGGTTAGCCAAATAATTAAAAAAAAAAAACTCCTCTACCCCCACACACACCCCTTCTTTGCTTGCTGCACACACAATATGCATAACATGATAGATCAAGGGAAATATCTCAAGGAAAAACAAGCTAATGAAAACCCTCTCTTTATTATGGAGTCTCTTTTGAAATACTCACTTCTTTTTTTTTTTTTTTTTTTTTTTTTTTTTTTTTTTTTCTTTTTTTTTTTGCATTTTAAAAAATATCCTGTCATCTCATTGGTTGGATTTCCCACACCTGCTCTTTTTTGATCAAGGTCAAATTTTTATAGGCTTTCTCATTTTAAAAAAATGTCATTTCAAGTCAAAGCCAATGTGAATCAGGGCAAAGGCCATGCCTCCTCACAAACCAAACAACAAACCAGGGCCTATCTCAGTTTAGAAGCTATGCAAAAAAATGCACTCTCTACCGCCGATCTCATAAAGATCAAACACCACGATCAGGTAACCCTTTCTTTTTTTGAGACAAACTACAATTCGAAGACCTAATGTAAAAAAAAAAGGTCGCCATTTGTTTCGCATGGCCTTCTGTCACTGTAAAGAAACAAGGTAAACACACGTTTTAATATGCCACGCGTTTCATTATTCACATACATCCATCAAAAATGACAGACATTGAATTAAGCACCAACACTCGACTCGCAGCTTCTTTGGCCATTGGCGACTTTGTCGATATAGAAAAATCAGATACTCATAGCCAGATAGAAGCTACCCGTATCAACATCGATTTCATCACATCTAAAGACAAACTCACTTTCCAACTCGACCAACACTTTTCCACCTTTCTCAAAGAGTTTTTAGGTTAGATACAACTCTTCTTGAAGAAATGTATGCAGTGATTAAAAAAAAAATCTTTTTATAGTGGAGCAGACATACGTTGTGGAGTCCCAATTACTGGATATTCACTATCTCGGTCAATTATGCAGGATTCAACTCTCACAAATTTTATCCAAGCACACGGCCGAGATTTACATGGTCACACAAAATACAAAAATACAATACGACACTCCCACCATGACCATTGAACCTCCTAAAACTTCCAACGTCAGTGGCGGATATAAGGACATTGGTGGTCTTTCCAAGCAAATCCAAATTGTCCGAGAAATGATAGAAACACCTCTCAACAACCCAGAACTTTTTAAAAAATACGGCCTTAAACCTCCCAAGGGTGTTCTACTTTTTGGCCCTCCCGGTACCGGCAAGACCTTAATCGCCAGAGCCGTTGCCCAGGAAACAGGAGCTCACTCCATCATCATCAACGGTCCCGAAATCGTCAGCAAATTCTACGGTGAGACCGAACAAAAGCTACGCGATATCTTTGATCAAGCCATCGACATGTCCCCCACCGTTATCTTTATTGACGAAATCGATGCCCTCTGTCCTAAACGTGATGAAGCTCCCAGCGAACTTGAAAAACGCGTTGTTACCACTTTACTGACCTTGATGGACGGTGCCACCACACAAAACCATCGCGTCGTCGTCATTGCCGCTACCAATCGACCCAACTCCTTGGATGAAGCCTTGCGCAGACCAGGCCGTTTTGATCGCGAGGTCGAAATTGGCATTCCTACTGCTGAAGCTCGTCTCTCCATCTTTGAAACCATCATGTCTAAAATACCCCATCAGCTCTCATCACACGAACTCACGTCCCTCGCAAGTACCTCCCACGGTTACGTAGGCGCAGATATCGCAGCTGTCTGTCGAGAAGCCGGTTTAAAATGCATTAAACGTTCCACCCACGCCCCGTTGGAGGATCTGGCCGTTAATTTGCAGGATATGCGTGACGCCATGACAGAAATTCGACCCAGCGCCATGCGTGAAATCATGCTGGAAGTGCCCAAAGTCTATTGGTCCGATGTAGGAGGTCAAGACGATATCAAGCAACGATTAAAGGAATCTGTCGAATGGCCCTTACAGCATCCAGAGGCTTTCTTGAGATTGGGCATTCGTCCTCCCAAGGGCATTCTCCTTTACGGTCCACCCGGTTGTAGTAAGACCTTGATGGCTAAAGCCTTGGCGACCGAGGCCGGATCCAATTTCATAGCTGTCAAAGGTCCCGAGGTAAGATGATTTGTGTGTATATGTGCTTCTTTCTAAAAAAAAGGATCAATATAGTTGTTTAGTAAATGGGTCGGTGAATCTGAGAAAGCTGTACATGAAGTGTTTAGAAAAGCAAGAGCTGCTTCACCCTCCATCATCTTTTTTGTAAGTCTCCTACACCTTTAAATGGCTAAAAAAAAAAAATTAGATAACTTAAATCATGACGTTTAGGATGAAATTGATGCATTGACAGTGAAAAGAGGAGCGTCAGGGGACGGAGGCACTTCAGTGGCAGATCGAGTGCTGTCTCAACTCTTGAATGAACTGGATGGTGTAGAAGCCTTAGTGAACGTGACGGTGGTAGCTGCCACCAATCGACCTGATATCATTGTAAATATCTTTTCATTCCCTTGTAAATACACACAACTTACATTGAAATAGGATGATGCATTGTTGCGACCGGGGAGAATCGATCGGATTTTATATGTAGGTCCTCCCAACATAGAATCAAGAAGAGAGATTTTCAAAATACAACTCTTGAAAATGGCTTGTGATTCCGATGTCGATATAGAAGAAATCGCACAAAGGGTAATCATACAAAGATGATAGTTTTATTTTCAAATTTAACAAATGTTTAATAGAGTGAGGGTTGCTCCGGTGCAGAAGCTGTGGCGATTTGCCAAGAAGCCGCGTTATTCGCCATGGAAGAAGACATTCATATCGAATCCGTAAGTTTTTTCAAGAAGAAAATAAAAAGTGCCTTTCCAAAAGCTAAAATATTGAAATATAGGTAAAAATGAGACATTTCAAAAGATCGCTGGAAACATTTACGAGAAGAATTACACCCGAGATGCTAAACTTTTATAAAGACTTCCAAGAAAAGTCTGGATTGCAGAGCATTTAGTCCATTTTTTTTTTCACATATTTATCTATAGACTTTTTTTTAATACTTTACAAATTCAACACGGATACAATGTTTCTATACCATGGGCATGGTAATGTTATTGACGAAAATGGTGCGTCCTAAGCCCATGGAATACATTAATTGTTCAGAACGAATCTATTGTTCGGACTATGGCTATTCATACAGAGTAATTCAAGAAGTACAGTCCCCAATGATACTTCTCTGACTTTTAGGAAAAGACAAAAATTGAGGATATTCACATGAAGAAAAAGCCAGGGTTTTTTTTTTCGACCTGAAAAACTGTATGACTGTAAAGCAGTTGGAGAAATTTACCCTCGAACAATTTGGATCGGGTTAGTCCAAATAATGCGTTTCCCCAACAGGGTTTTTGAAAAGCTACAAAAAAAAAGTATACAGATTATCAACTTCAATCGAAAATACTCTTGTTGAGGTGACCGAACATTCATAAGCTTGCTGAGATCACCAGCTGAAATCCCGGCAACTTTTTAAGCTTGCTAGAACCACCAGCACAAATCTCAGCAACTTTTACAAGCTTGCTGAGTCCACCAGCTTAAATCTCGGCAGTCTAAATGAGTTTGCTGAGACCACCAGTTTAAATCTCGGCTTGCTGAGTCCACCAGCTTAAATCTCGGCAACTTTCATAAGCTTGTCGAGACCACCAGCTTAAATCTCAGCAACCTTCATAAACTTGCTGAGACCACCAGCTTAAATCTCGGTGTCTAAATGAGTTTGCTGAGACCACCAGCTTAAATCTTGGCAGCTTTCATAAGCTTGCTGAGACCACCAGTTTAAATCTCGGCAGCTTTCATAAGCTTGCTGAGCCCACCAGCTTAAATCTCGGCAGCTTTGTAAGCTTGCTGAGACCACCAGCTTAAACCTCGGCAACTTTCATAAGCATGCTAAGTTCACCATTTTAAATCTCGGCAACTTGCATAAGCTTATCGAGACTACCAGTTTAAAGCTCGACAGCTTGAATGAAATTGTCGAGACTCCAAGCTTAAAGTTCGACAGCTTAAATGAGTTTGCTAAGACAGCCTGCTTTAATCTCGACAACCCTCGATTGTAAGAACTTTGGCTCCGAGTGATATGTACACAAAGGTTACATCTTTCTTTTGTTTACATGATCTGACGTCTCTTAACCTGTTGATGGCCAAAGTGCATCGTACTATTGACTATCCGTAGTTGGTAGTTAAGGTTAGGATATATATCATTTAGTATATTGTTAATAGTTATAAAGCATTATAATTCTGATGAGGTTGTAGCTTAGAACAAAAGTGATGTATCAGTGACATATATTTACTGCTAGGAACAGTTAAGCGCATTTACAAAAGAAGTAAGTCAATATCAGCATGTTTGAGAGAGCACAAAAGTGAAAACAAAGTAACGAACAACCGCTGCTTAGTTTACAACAAGCCGCCACGGAAGCCTAGGGAAAAACATGAAGTGCCATTTATAGATCAAGCATCTATCTACTAGATAAGACCATTTGTTTTTGTAGACGCAGATTGCAGGGTGAAATCACTGCGAATAGAAAGAGATCGACGGCATTTTCTCCGTTGCCTGACCAAATGGCGGATACTGGTTTCTCCTTCACAGTGCCATATATCCCAGAAATTAATAGAGATAAATAATAAAACGTGGGTAGTACAGCGCTTCCACTCTCAATTTACCCAAATTTTTAAAACCATGCTTATTTTTCTGGGTAAATTCGACTTGCATAGTTTTCAAAAAAGAAAAAAAATCGGTGGAGGCACTGTACTGCTCATTCTTTTAATGCCAAGAAGCACGAAGCGAGCCATGGGTGACTTCATATCTAAAAATATAAAATTAATTTCATTGGCCAATGAACATTAATTTTAGCTGACCAGCGACATTGATTTTGATTGGCTGTAACATTACTTGTTGGGAAATCACTGTATATTTATATCCCTTTTTTTCTTAAAACATAAAAAAAAAAAAATGATTCAAACTTATAGCAAAGTGTATTCTTGGCTATTTGTTGTACTCATTCCATTATACTTGTCTTTACAATTACTAAAAGCAAACACAAATATTTCAACCACATTACAACTATTCAATCACACCTTTCCGAAATCCAACCCTCATAGTAACACTTGGACATTTCGAGAGCACTGGCCTCTTTCACAACCGAAACGACGAAGAACCCAGCAAAATACCGATGAAAAGTACCTGACATTTTTCACCCACAGTGGTTTTCAAAACCAATTGATACAAGGTAAGACCTCCTCCCACTATATATAACATCGATTCTTTTAACAATAAAAAAAAAAAAAGTGGAAAATGGGATTTTACTAGCTTGGTATTTAAATCGGACTCTTATTTTACCAAAAGCTGTGCTGGGCCAAGCATTTGGCTGGTCTCATTTCGAAAGACTATATCAACACCATACTTTGCGTGATACATCCAACCCATTTTGTGCTCGTTTCACCAAGAAAAAGGATCGAAAATTAGCTTCCTGTCCAGACCCAAACAAGTATGCATTGGCCTCGTTTGAGGATCTCTTTGATCTATCATGGGCCAAACAACATGTCAGAATCGAACAACGCGATGCCTCGGATTTCCATTGGCTACAGTATCACTATGGCATTCATACCGGGAATCATCATCAGTCACACGGTTCATATGTCGACGGCGACATTTTCTTCTTTAAGGGTACAACATTTTACAAATGTATACACACATAAAATTCTTTTAATTGATATCCCCCGTTCAGATGAGACGAGATATGATTGGCGCATTTACGACATGCCAAACAAGTACAAATTCCTAGGAAGATATGCAGATAGTTTACAAGTAGAGGAATTACAAAACCACTCGGAAAAACTCATTCATTTCACAAGCTTGTTTGGTACCGGTAAATTTTCAATCAAGAATCCTCAGAACATGCAGTTTTTCAAGTCGCTGCAGAACAGTATCACTTATAGACATCCGGCTGTTTTAAAGATTTCTCATAGCGTCATTGGCGCATTGGGTGGTTCCCGGAATTTCCTGGGCGTGCATCTCCGGTATAAACGTATTCCAAACACATAATTTAGAACATGTTGATTAATAATGTTAATCGTATTCTAGAACAGCAGATGGGTTGTTTATTGACGCGGTGCCTGAAAATATTCAAAATATCATTCAAAGAATTCCAGCCACGTCTATCCCACTCATCAACACAACCGATTTACCACTCTCCACTTGTGTGACCTTGGCCCAACAGAACCAAACCACGCTCGTCTTCTTAGCCACTGATGCTATTCAACCTAGATCCAACCCTCAATTCCAACCCCTCTGGTCTCATTCACCTTGTACATTCACCCTCAATGAAATCTTACCACCACAGCATCCCACCTGGCACCACGTCGATGCCTATCGTACCCATACCGGTGAAAGTATGAGGCGCTTCTTGACTCCTCTGATGGATGCCCTGGTGGCCAGTCAAGGAAGTGCGTTTATTGGGTCCAAAGGGTCCACCTTCTCGGGTTATATACGTAGATTACATCATACAAAACGAAATGTATTTTAAAGTAGCTGGTTCTACTACTCTTTTTTTGTACATAGAATAGACTTTTTTTTTTGAATATGTGTGTGTGTGTGTGCGTGTGTATATATCTTTATTATGATGATTATGTGTCTAAAACAAAGGGGGGGGGATGTGTATAAAAATGTGTGTAGGAGTAAAGATAAAGAAAGAGAGAGAGAGGGGGGGGAGAAAAATCTAAGCTTTTCCTTTTTGATACATAGCTAAAGGTATATCATCTTCATCTTGACGTGAAACCGCATGTTGTTTAGGTGAAAATGTAGATAACCAACTATTATTATTTTTTTGTTGTTGCTGTTGTTGATCTTTTGAAGAATAATGAAATAATGAATATTTTTTGCCACTCTTCTTTTTGTTTTATTATGGCTTGTTTTGCTGTGTGCAAATAAATCTTCCTCCTCCTCTTCTTCTTCAGAAAACGAGTCTTCATCATCTTCTTCATCATCTGAACTAGAATTACTTGTTCTTAATTGTGTATTTCTGTATAAATGACGTTGCTTTTGAAGTGCATCCATCGCATTCCCTGTACCACCACCAGGACTATGATCAGGGCCAATTTGATGATTTCTTATCCTCTTGTTGGATGAAGAACGCTTCTTGCTCTGTCTTCGAGAATGATGGATTTGGATATGACATGCTTTTTTGGTCAATACAATAGAATCAATCGAGAGTGAAGGTGGTGTCGTTTCATGATTTTGTTGACTGATGATGGAAAGATACCAAAACATCAGGTTGGATATCGTCACTTGATCACACAACGGACGTCTTGGATTGGTTAATTTCATATGTGAAAGACGATAGATGGCTCTTTCGGTATGAATAGGTAACCTGGTATAATTAAAATGACTCTTTAACTGGAATTCACCCTTCTCTTCTTGTTGTTGCAATTGTTGTTCAGGATGGAGCAAAACGGATTTAGCAGGATTGCTATGATTCTTGGTCTTGGGAGAGCCTCTAGAAAACAAGGAAGAAAGATGAAACTTGTCCTGTTGTTTACCCGATGGATCTTTATTTTTAGCACTGCTAAAGATGCGACGTGGTGACCAAGAAGACACCTTTTTTTTGGTTGCTGTTGTTGTTGCTGTTGTCGTTGTCATCGTTACTACAGGAGTTAAAGTAGGAGAAGGGGGAAAAGAAGAAGAAATGGGTTCTTTCATAGGGGTATCTTCCTCTTCTGTAAATGCACTTTTATCTTGTTCTAAAGCTGTAGCACGTAAATCAATAGCCGAATCTTTGGCTGTTACTGTTTGTTCTTGCTCTTCTTCCTTTGGTTGAATATAAATAGTATTGGGTTCTACAGCATTCACCCCTCTTGCTGTTGTATCCGTATTTCCCCCTTTCACAGGAGCTGCCTCTATTTCTGTGTCTTTTTTGGCAACAACATATTAATAAAAAAGGGGCACCTTTTTTTTTTTTTTTTTTTTTTTTTTTTACACGGTGTGTTACCTTCAATCATAATATTGTCTTTTATGGAATCTTCTTCGTTACAGTGTTGCATTGGTGTACCTCTTTCCAATGCAGCTAATGTTGCTTCTCTATCACTTTTAATTGCCTCTGCTTCATCCTGTGCTGTAAATGAGGCAGATAATACAGACTTTCGCCGTTTCACAATAGACCGTTTTCGATTAGCAAAACTATGGGTTACATCCACTGTTGTTGCGGATGCATTAGTTTCGCAACTCGGTAAAGTTGGAGTGGGTGCTGTATTATTTGTCGATAGCCTTTTAGTTGTTGTTTGTTGTCATACACACACACGGTTAAAAAAAGAGAGTCTCTTATACACACAAATATATATTACCAGAACAATTGATCGGTGGCATTTTTATTATTAAACAGTTCGTTCGTGTCAGCGTCTAATAAACTAAGAGGAATTTCCAATATTCTAGAAAGTCCGTTTGATCCAAGTGATGTCTCTTCTTTCCCATGCGTTCCATCAAGAGGGTAAATAAAAAAAGTAGACATTCTGAGGAAAAAGAGAGAAAAAGGCTAAAAAAAGGAAATAAAGGGCTGAAATATATAAAAATAAAAAAAAGACAGTCTGCATAGCCAATTTTGTTTTTTTGTTTATTTGTAGACACAGCGCATTCTATCCATTATGGATGTTCACAGAATGTTATAAGGGAGGGGCAGACAAACCCTTTTAGGTAAAACGTTACACCAAATTCTCAATGTAGCTCCCCTTTAGCAGTAACAGAAATCTGACGTCCCTCCTAAAGAATGTGTCGATATATCTTGTATCTTTTGTATTATTCAAATACCCGGTATTTTAATAAAAAATAAAAATCGTCTCAAAAGATGTTCATCTAATTCACTGATCTTTTTATTTTAACACGTCAAATACAAGAGACAAAGCACTCCCTAACCATATTTCCTTCTTTTCTTTTCTTTTTGTCATCACGTAAGAAAATGCAACCACGTTATTAACTCTTTCTATAGACTTTGGTTTTTTGTATCTCTGGCGTATAAAAAAAGTCCAAAGAGAATGTCCTCCCATCAGTTGTTTACATAATCCCACAAGAAGTGCCCTCTTAGTCTAACCCCCCCCCCCTTAGCCCCCTTGACTCTTTTAATAAAGTCCCTTTGAGTTATTCCAGACTTCAATATATAAGCTTTTTTACTACTACTTTTAACAAAAGGAGAGACACTCTTTTTTTATATAAATCACTATTTATAGCATCTTTATCCTCAGTTCCAATTTAAAGCTTGGGGCTGTTACTTTGCTTACCAAACTCGATCACCAATTTACCAAACTGCTCTCCATTACTACACAAGTTTGAGTTGTCAGTATATTTCTACCTTTCTTTTATAAAATACTCTTACATCATGGAGGCATAGGCTTGATCAATGGATTCGTTATTTAATCCATTCCAGACTTGTGATACTACAGGTTGAATCTTGTGCTCATCCACAAACTTTACCATCTCTCTAAACTCTTTACGAGAGCCCATGGTACATCCCTTGATATCAATATTCTTGAGCACATAGGCCATGTTGAATCGAACTCCACTGACATCTGCCGTTTGTCCATAATTAGCTACAATCCCTCCATCACGCATCATGCGTGGATATGCACTATACAATGGTCCTCCCGCACCATCAATCACCGCCGACAATAAGTTCTTTCCCAGCAGCTTCTTCAACTCTCCCACACAATTCTCTGTTCATTTTGTTATAACTGTTTAGTTTTTTTTTTTTTTTTTCTCACACACTTCTTTCACATATCAATTACTATACCATCCTTGTAATTCACACCGCCAACGGCACCCAAGGCAATGGCCTTTTGGATCTTTTGAGGACTGGAGGAAGTAACATACACATGAGCTCCCACAGCTACAGCGAATTGAAGTGCAAATAATGCAACACCACCACCAATGCCAGTAATCAACACATGCTCGCCCTTCTTAACAAGTGCCTTTGTGAATAAAGCTCTGTACGCTGTGACACCGGCAATGGGTAAACAAGCAGCCTCTGCGTCAGAGAGATGAGGTGGACAAGGCACAATGTCGTCATGATGAATGGCAATGGGTTCTTCGGTGAGTGTGCCAGGACAAGGTAATAAACCCAAGATGGCCAATTTGGTTTCGGGTCCACGTTCATCCGCAATCCAACCAATGCTTGGATTGATCACCACGCGTTGGCCCAAGGAAAGTTGTGAGGAAGGGTTTTTGATGATGTAAGCAACCGCGTCGGAACCTAGCACGGAACCAAGTACAATACCAGGATACATGCCCTTTAAAATCCAAAGGTCACTAGTGCGGGTGGGGTGGGGTTAGTCTTTTTTTCTGTTTTGTTTGCATGAAATAGGTTTACCGGTGGTTGAGAGAGGTTGCCTGGATTTTGACAAGTGATTGCTCCGATGTGGGCTCAGGAATAGCTGCTGTCTTTAACTCTAATCCATATTTAAACTTGGTTTGTGTTGTAGCGTTTTCTGATACTGTAATAGAAACCATTTTTTTTATATATACGTCTAAAAAAGAAAACACAGAAAAAGAGAAAGAAAAAAGCAAAAAAAAAAAAAAAGTGAAGTTTTATTTTTTTATATGGTTGTATTTCTTTTTAGTCAGCAAGTGTTCGCACGGTGTGTTAATCGAACTAAATGTTAGGTTAGCTTTTTACCCCCAATTAATTTTTTTTAAAAAAATAGGATCAGTCTGTTTTTTTGTGTGTTTATTATGTATATTTTTTTTTTGGTTTACGTCACTTTATTTCTCTTCATCGGCTGAAGGAGGAGGAGGAGGTGGTGGTGGTGGACTGCCGGATGCAGGAGGAGGTGGTGGAGGTGGATTATTGGATGGAGGTGGAGGAGTACCTGCTGATGCTGCTGGTGGTGGAGGTGGAGGTGGTGTACCTGTAGCAGCAGTTGTAACGGTAGCAGCGGCATTGGGATCAACAGGTGTATATCCATAATAGCTATAATAAGCAGCTGCATCGTATTGTCCATACTGTTGTTGGCCTGCTGCTGCCCCTTGTTGAGGTTGGGCATAATAATTGTTATAATAGCTATTGTAAGCATCATAACTTTGAGCTGTGGCAGGATCCACTTCACCAGCACTTTGACCTGCATTATGATATCCACTATAACCTGCATTATACTTTTTTATGATCGTAAGTAAACAGAGGCGCTATACATACTTTTTATAATTATTTCTTACCCCGCCGTTGTTGTAACCACCGCGTCCAACATTGTTATTGGAATATCCACCACGTCCATAACCATATTGGTTGGCGGGAGGACCTCTTTCTGCTTCTGCTTTGACTGTATCCAACAAATCCTGGGTTAATTTCACACCCGCCTCTAATCCTTCTTCTCTAGGGCAACTATAATTGTCGTTAAAAAAACTGAATTAAACAGGGAAAAGCAAAAAAAAAAAAAGTACTTACGAGATGTGGACGTGCAAGGGTTCTTCGGATTCAACACCTGTGCTAGACTCATAGAAACCAGAGCCTTTACCCTTCAACTGAACTCTGCAACCAGTTTCTTGCTGAATGTGTTTGACAAAGGCACCATTGGGACCAACGATTTTAGCACGCAAATTAAAATGGGGAGTACCTCCAATATCAACAGGTAAACGCTTCTCATGAAACTTTCGTTCAGGTCTCTGCTGCTTATTCATCATGTCCTGTCGTTCCTCTCGAGGTGGATAACCACTGCCTGGTAAAGGAACTTGGGAAGTCTCAATTAACTCTTCAATCTTGGCAATAGCTTTATCCAACGATTGCTTGTTGGAGGCCGTAATATGTAAATAAAGTGGTGGTTCTCTATCAGAGGCTAATTGTACATCAGGATAGTACTTTCCTCTCGTAATCACATCTATATACATGAATTAGCAAAGACATATCTTTCTTTTAATATCTCCTATTTTTCTTTACCTGCTCCTGTTTCTTGTTGGATTTGGGTTTGTGTGGCTCCACGAGTCAACATGTATCTATTCTTCAGGTCATTGATAGGAATGTCCTTGACAAACTCGCCTTCGTTCTTTAAACCACCACCAACGTCGGAAAGCCCATGCACTTCATCATGCAGCGGAATGCCCTTTTGAGCCAACATGGCATTGATTCTAGCCGCAGCCTCACCTTTTTTTTTTATAAAAGTTTAGTCTTAATGCATAAAGTGGCTTCGTATAAAATAACAGAAAAACTTACTGACAGCTTTGCTAGGGTCAATATCTACTTTGGTGGCTTTGGCATCAGGTCCTGCCTCTCCATGATCATCTTGGTCCCACTTTCTCTTTCTAAAAAGGAAGAGGAAAAAAAAACGCAAAAAAGAAAAATATATGTCAGTCGTTACTATTTGTGTTTTTCTTTACCTTTTACAAGCTTGCTTATATTGTCTTGGTATTTTTACTTTATAATTTCTGACATTTTAAATCTCTTCTTTTTTTTTAAAAAAGTGTATTGATGGAACAAAGAGAAAAAAAAAACATTTTTTTTTTGTTACAAAAATCCCTGAAATAAAGGACTGCTTTTGTTTATTGTTTTTTTACTGTAGTCAATGCGAGATGACTAACGTACGGCTTTGGATTTAAAAAGGGTACGCACAAACCCAACAAGAGGTCCAACACATCGCTCTGCCATCAGGGGTGTCATGGCTACCGAAGCTGCAATACGAACCGGTAACAAGGCCTATATACACCGCTTTTTGGTTTAATCTTTGTATGTCAAAAACTATCCTTCATCTATCATACCTTGACAATGCAGTAAGTTGTAACCAAATTCATCATGACGCGATTGTCTGGTTCCAACGGTGGGTACTTGTAATATATGCGCACTTTATTAATAAACTTGTTCCCCTCTGCCAATACATTCTCCGGGAACGGTATCCGAAATGATCCTGTATCCAATGCATAATAAATAAACGGGAACGGCGCAACAGCCGTGAGTTCATGAAGTATGGCAAAACTCGTCATGTAAGACCCGGGTTTGCTTTTGAATTGTTGTGCATATTTACGGTATCCCGTTAACTCTGGCTGTGTTGTATACTTTCGACTGAAGTATAGCGTGTGCTTTTGCAATTGTCCCACACGGCAAACATGATTCATTATGTTGTATTGATGAAAGAGGGATGGGTTGAACAGGCCCACAGGAAATTGAGGTAAATTGAACTACCGTTAATTATACGCGCACCGTTTTCTCTCGTGCGCATCATTTTTCCCTGTCCGGTCGAATAATAAATGCCGAGCCAGCTCAATGGTAACTCTATCGCACACCATATGTTTGTTGGTTGGCCCACCATAGTTTGTAAAACGTACCATAATTTC
This sequence comes from Mucor mucedo, assembly GCF_025094135.1. Classification (NCBI taxonomy): domain Eukaryota; kingdom Fungi; phylum Mucoromycota; class Mucoromycetes; order Mucorales; family Mucoraceae; genus Mucor; species Mucor mucedo. Next base: position 7,877 of record NW_026252352.1, on the reverse strand, counting down.
CTGATGAATTCAAACGATCCACAACAATCTTTGGATGAAGGCTAATCGCTCATCAACAGCCTTTTATCTGTCATCAACCTGGTAGAAGAAATTCATGACTTTTTCGAGGATCCCTTTGACAAATGGGGTTTTGACCGTTATGGCTGGAAAGTTAATAGTAGAGACCTCAGTGTCAAAGCAACACGACACGTTTTATCATTTGCCGAGACTGTTTAAACTCATGGACACTCAGTCTGTATCGTAAAAGATATCATGGATCTACCAGTAACAACTCTTATGTTTACAGCCACATTACCAAAAAAAAAAAAAAAAATGGAGTTCACACTTACTCTTACTCAACTTTGGATAGTAGCTTGCAACTCTAAAGATACAAAGGAACAGAAGAAAACTCTTTGTTGAATATGTTTGTGACAACAACATGGACTTTGAAAGAAAGTGCGTTTTTATCGATGAAAAAGAATATGGAGCATTCTTGGCTATACATCTGTTGATGGATAGATTGCACTTTCTCAGCAAGTTCCAAAACCAAATGGTAGAAAAATTTAAAAGATGGCACCAAGAGAGGTTTACCACATGGGACCAACTCAAGTCATTTTTTACTGTTTATTGAAGAGATGGAAAAAATTAGGGTTAGAAAATATGTATATTGTGATGGACAACACTGCATTCACAAGACACCTAACATCTTCTGAACGATTCATGAACATGGCCACACTCCCCTGTTCTTGCCTTCCTATTCTCCGATGTTAAACCCTATTGTTGAATGCTGAGCAAAAATCAAGCAAGCTCACAGGAAGCCTTTAGTAAAGAGCGAAATTATAGCTGAGCGTATTGATTGTGATATGATTGGTGTAAATTACTACAAAGATGGGCAGGTAAGGCCGCCTCAGCACACTCCCTATTTTTAGCGGTTGTAACTAGTTTTGCCCACTATTCGAAAGAGCCACACGACATGAGTTAGAGCAAACCATTTATCAATAAGTGCAATTTACATTTTTATGTAGCCAACTTTTCAAGACGAGGGCCAAATTAGATACAGCCCATTATAGCGAGATGCGTTTCAGCTAAAGAAAATAAAGCACTTAATAAAACCGGGTATCTTGATCAAGTCAGTTTAATACTTTCCTCTAAAAATATAACAAAAATATAACAATGGGAAAAGAAAGCACCCTGCGGCCCTATCTAAATATGTTGAAAGATGAATAGAGCCGTAATCATTCAACGCCTATGACAAATGGGTAGCGTGAAATCTAATCCATTAAGACAATGATGACTTAGCAGAGTGCACAGAAACTACTTCAAACTGCCATTCTTGTTGAAGATACGCAATTTTATAGTAATCCCGTTGTCATCTTACAATAATAGCTCTCTCCGGCCCTATCCAAATATGTTGAAAGATGAATGGAGCCATAATCATTCAACGCCTATGACAAATGGGTAGCGTGAAATCTAATCCATTAAGACAATGATGACTTAGCAGAGTGCACAGAACTACTTCAAACTACTATCTATGTTGAAAGTATGCAGTTTTATAGTAATCCCGTTATTATTGTTTTCCCAAGGAGTCTGTTTTGATGGAAGCTACAAATTTTTAAAACGCGATTATTCATCAACTCTTTACTTTAAAAGCTTTAATGTTTTGCGGTTACCTGTTTGTCTTATATTTTTACCCAGATGAAACCCATGCACAACAAGGCCAACACGAGAATCAGTTCTATAAAGTTGTTATTAATAGGAACTTATTTATACTTTGTGATTTTATTCAAAAAAAAAAAAAAAAAAAAAACAAGAGTCGGGAAATAACTTTTTTATTTTTTAATGACGTAGTTGTCTGCGTTGTTTCATGCAAAAAATAACGAAGTAAAAATAAAACAGCTCTTCTCCTCGTTCCTATGAAGCAAAATAATCGAAATGTCTGCTGTACCAAAAAGACCTCAAATGAAAATAAATGGATTTAAAAAGAATTACAAGTTTTGGAGCTACTTACAAGCTTCCCTCAATCGTGAAAACCCCAATCTTGATTATTTCCACTTCGCTGATGCGTACCAAGGAACAAGACAAGCTACAAACAATCACTTCAGGGATCTTCTCATAAAATTGTCAAGCAAACAAAGCAACAAGCTCATGAAGATAGCTCAGGACTCAATGAAGCTATTTGATGTTAGTACTAATACTTGCTTACACTTGCGAACACCTGCTAAAAATCTAACAACTTTCATTCTTTTAGTCGCGAGAAGATGATTGTAACTTTGGACATGCTTATCAAGCGTATTGGGAAAGAAGAAGTGTTGATAGTTTGAGACAAAAAATGGAGAGAGAAAATAGAAAGACAATTATGAAGCTCAACAAACTATCCAACAAAAGGATCAGGGCTCTTGCTGAGGACGTTAGTATCATTATGAAACTTATTAAGTGACATAATAAAAGAAGTGACGCCTAAACTTTAAAATACATAGGTTTCTCATCCAAGCGAAGACGAAATGGATGTAAATTACGAAGGTGAAGGCTACTTGAATGCAGATGATCAAGGTGAAAGCCACTTAAATGCTGTTGATAAAGGTGAAGGCTACTTGAATGTTGATGATCAAGGTGAAGGCTACTTGAATGCGGATGATCAAGGTGAAAGTCACTCAAATGCTGATAATCAAGATGAAATTCACTCGAATGCTGATAATCAAGGTGAAAGCCTGTTGAATGCAGATGATGACTATAAAGAAAAAATTAGTAATGCTCTAAAGCAGATGTCTGCCTTACCTTCTGACGAGTAAGTAATAGATGTTATGAAGCTGCTGCACATTTTTTTAAATCTCGTTTTTCTTAAATTGAGTAGAGTGGGCCATATAAAAATCATAGATTTATCATCCGAATCAGCTTTACGCATCTTAAAATCTGAAATATCAGAGGATGAGTTCAACCATATCACTAATGTAACCCATATTGAACCTATTGTTCTATCAGATTATGCCACCGAACTGTCAAACGCTCTTCAACAATGTCCCCTATCGCTATCAGTTTTACGTGATACACTATATACAAATGGCTTCAAGAGAGGATTCGATTCAGTCGTTCATTCAGACGCAGCCTTTATGGAGGTCGCCACCCGTCATTTGTAATGTATTTTCAACTATCTTTCTGTCTGTGCTTTAATATTTTTAACCTATTCATTTTTAGCCTGGATCTAATGTGCTCTCCAAGAAACCCATTGAACCAACGAGTTCTTGAAAGAACAGCAGCTACATTCTTTATCATTTTCATAGTAAACCAGCTGTTTATTTCTAATAACGATATAATTGAATTGGATTGGCTTGAACGCGAGTTTTTTGCAACAGATAGAGCAAAGTGGGACGGCGTGTTAATCAAGGTCGAAAATAGGTCCTGTTCAGCGGGTTTGATAGAATTCTCTGGGGGATGCAACGACCAAACTTCAAGTATAAAAAACCAGCACGATATCACCAAGCTTTATTCAAAACTGATGAAGGTTCTCGATGGTCAATCCTCTTCGGCTGCGCGACAAACTTTTTGCATGCGCTATTATAGTAAGATCAGGATTTATTCACAAGTATTTTATGCTCAATTATTGTTCTTTTTTTTTTCGCAACAGATAAACGTATCCACTTTGAGAAGTTGACCATTTACAAAAAGGTGTTGTTCCGAACCATCCATGCAACTATTGAAACCCCTACCTCTCCAAGAAAACTTGTCGAATTTGTAAAAGAAATTCCAAATATGCTTGCTTGGAAAGAAGCAGTCATAGAGCATACCGTTGAATTATAGTACATACATTATCTTCCTTTTTCAAAAACAATAGCAATCCATATCCTAAATCACCAAATAATAAATGCTTATCATTTGTCTATCACTCAAATAAACGTCTTTAATAACCAGACACTGGTTGACCCAATTATTTCATAATAGACAGTATCAACAGGAGTAACGATAACAATTTTTTTTTATGTTTTCCATCGAGAGGAAAAGAGATTAAAGAGGCGAAGGTATTCTATTGTAATGAGCAACGCTCCAATCCGCGCCCCTGGTTTAATTGACCATGTAATTCTAAACCGAAATTATAGGCCAGTATACCTCCTGTCCTATCCACCCGAGCTCAATCCTATTGAACAATTTTGGGCTATTCTAAAAGGAAATGTAAAGCTTGATAAACTTTAAAACGTTGAAACGCTTATGTGATAGTTTGAGTATAAAAGGGTAGAAATAAAAGATAAAAATAAACAAGTAAAGAAATGAGACTCTTTAATCCTTTATATTATAAGTTGGGGAGTTTGTCATGATAAAAATAGATGTCCTTTTATATTAAATTATTACTTCAATTAATTTCTGCGTAGATCGAATAAACATTTCCAGAGACTGGGAATTGTTGGATTTGAAAAATAAATCAGTAACGAAATGAAACATAGCTTATAAAATATAATTATATAAGCCTATGGTTGTATGTAGGGAATTTCTAGCAGAGAAATCATTTATCCATTTAGCAATATGTGCGATGATTAGATTACTTGATTACTCATTGTAGGTGCTAAAAGAAACCGCAGTAAATTAGCCAACCTGGGTCCAATGTAGGGTATGATTTCCAGGTAGAAGATTATGAGAACTGGTACAATGTCTGCTATAATATATGAAGTATAATTTAACTCAAGACAGACTAGATAGTAATTATATTCGATTAATTTGCGCGTCAAATACGACATGCGCTATTATAGTAAGATTAGGATTTATTCTCAAGTATTTTATGCTCAAGTAATGTGTGGTATTTGACAAAAATATTACAATGAAAAAGTGATGATGAATGTAACAAAACTTCACCCAATTCAGTATCAATGACATTTCTTGCACCCCTACGAGACGACGAACCTCTACCCAAGAAGGGAACCGAACCAGATGGATGATTTGGATTATCTTGGCTTACTTTGCTACTATCAGCAGCAGGGGAACCAGAACCTTTAGGAGAATTTTCACCAGTAGTTATCATACAGTAATTAACAGTAAAAAATGTTTTGCATGGAGAACAAAATAAAAAAATAAACCAAAAGTGATACTGTTAGAACTTGGATACCACTTTTATTATGGACGAAAAAATATAATTAAAAACGTATATAAAATTGAATTCAAAAAAAGGTATTCGAAAAAAAGATATTGAAAATCGAATTGATGGTCTATGAGAAAAAACTATGGATATTTATATAAAGAACTGGGATAGTCCTAGGGAGAATAGTAAGCGCCTTATTGGATCATGATGTTATAATCTGGTGATAGTAAATAATCAACATGTCTTTAATTTTAGCCCTTCCATACTGAGTATATAAATATTAGTCAGAGGGATCAACAGTTATAACATCAAATGACAAGAGTAATATTTGTGCTCAGGATCTATTAATATTCTATAGTCCAGGCCCATTCGATTATATTGCTTTTGCAGAATAAATATTTACTCGACACAGGGATGTGCCCTATGTACAGACTCCAACGGTAGGATGAGAACAAGTGGGATAGTTTACTTATTTAACGATTTGCTTAATTATTCTTAAGTGAATCGTACCGAAATACGACAGAAACTGCATCCTTTTCCAGCCTATGGTTACAAGCTATAACAACGAAGAAATATCTAAGCGTTGATATAAGTGAATCTTTAGTATACGTTGCTGTAAAATCTAGCGACAGACAAAAGAGATCAATCGCTTTTTAAAGGGCATTGGCCATGGTTGACAGGAAGTTAGGCCAATGCTTAAAAAATCCAAAAATCCAAAAATCCAAAATAGAAAATAAGACAAAGTATTAACCAGATTGCAAAAAGGAACTAAATTTTATTGAACATAAAAATAATGATTTCTTTTATACATAATGAATACAACTAAAACTACAAGCGGGACCCTGCCATCGTGGGTAGATTATATCCAAATATTGTTCAAGCTGTCAATAAACCCGCAAGGAGCAGTAAGGAGAATATAATAAACAACCCGTACTTGAATAGGCATTTGGTGTTACGTGAACTCTGAAATTACCAGCTGACATATGATAAATATGACAGCAGTGAGAATACTTCAATCGTCGTAGCACAAGCGTATTACCTTAGCTAAGGTGTATTTACAGCTCGCATACAACAATGCTTCCTAAATCAGGTTGTGCAATCTATACACATTTTGATCATACGAGAGTTTGATGATCTCTTGCTTTATCATTAGGAGTTGAATTTATATCACCGTCACCATGGTTTTAATGGATGCGGTTGATATGCTGAAGTTGACCTTCCCGGACGTAATTTTCTCTTTCATTATTCAAGCCAAAGTATCCATCCCTTTTGTTTCAACTGGCACCTGTTAATGTATTCATCCATCCATGCATGAAAAAAATAAAAAAAAAAAAAAATTGAACTGAACTGGATGGATGGATCGAACGCTCTACCTGTGATGATCTGGCTTACTTCTAATAAAATCGTCATCATAAAAATAACATCAGATACACTTACATCATACATTCTACACTAAAATATAAATATCTCAGCATCCATACTTGATAAAGAAAATACACTTCTTTAGTCTCTACACGTCTTTAACTAAAATAGTGCAAGAAGACACTGTACTAAAATAGTGTACTTCCATTATGCAATAATTTTATAATTTAAATTCAGACATCTTATATATATCCTTTATTCTTTGACCTTGATAATCCCTAATTCTCTTTTAACTAAATAAAACATATCAACAGTCTCAAAGTATTCCTACTTTTGTTTTATTTCCTTTCTGTCTGAATGTTGTATTCGAGCAGTATATGCACCACATTTGCGGTAACATACTTGCACTCCGACGATTGAAGTAATTTATCATCTTTCACCTTTTGGCATATGTCAGATGATATTTCATAATTCACGTAACACTAATATATTTACTTTAGTTACGGACTGTTATGTGATAGTTGAGAATAGATTTTAAAAGAGAAAAACAATAAAGTACTTTGAGACTGCTTATAAGTTTTTATTAAGAGTAAAAGTAGATTAAAAGATTCAGAGGGTTCTATTCTAACTATCAGTTTGCATATTTATATATGTTAAGAGAAATCGGATTATGAATTTAGTTTGATGGATAAGTTACACAGCACTAAAATAGTGCTTGTAGTTGGATATGATATAATGTATAAGAAAATAGTTCGTGTTGTGATGTAATAATGTATGGGGTGATGAAGTGAGATTTAATTTTAATATTGTTTTATGGTGTGATTAGTAACAATAGTAGGTGGATCACCACATTATCCCCACCCAGGTATTGACTAATACCGACAAAATTATGAAGATCTTTTTTATTGTTCTTTATTTAGAGTTTTGACGATCATTCTTATTTTTAGTCGATTTATTTTTCTTTACCGGGCGAGAGCTTACTTTGTGATTTAAATCCTTCATCTCATTCAACTTACGTTTATTGGCTTTATTAATGGCTTTGATACTCTCAGGGGCTTCACCTATTCTTCTGTAATAATCAGAGATGAACTTTGGATCAGTAAAGTTTTCCTCAGGTTCCCAAGTATCATCAGCTTCATTGTAACCTAACCATCTGCATCTATATTGCAGCTTATTATTCTCATCTCTACGATGTCCTATTATGGCTTCCACTTCGAAGTATTGTTCCTGAGGGATAATTTTATCGGAGACAATTTTTAGGTTTGAAGGTGGAAAGTTCCTAGGCTCAATAAATCCTTTTTCATTTCTTAATACATATGTTCCAGCAGAAGTTTTTCTTACAACAGTGTAATATCCTTCATAGTTAGGATATAGCTTATTTTGCTTTTCTTGAATTAAGATCATTACTGTTGCACCAACTGGAATGTCAATTAACTTGTGGCTTGCATCAAACTTTTCCTTTTGTTTATCAGTG